>NW_028300414.1:0-25000 GCF_049724085.1 Artemia sp. Qi Xiang Cuo | reverse complement strand
GAGAGAGACAAAAACACATACAAATACGTAAATTCAGACACACAAACCCAGAGAGACATGCATTGGAATAAGCAAACACCCACCCAGTCACACAGTATAAAAGAGTGAGAAACACAAAAACACATACAAATACATAGAATCAGACACCCAAACCGAGAAAGACACGCATTGGGATAAGCAAACACCCGACCAAACAAGCAGTCAAAAAGAGTGATGCGGAATGAATAAATTAAGATTCTGATTATTCAGATAAAAAAACCTTAAAATAAATGCATAGGACAAGAAAAATACCCGCAACGAAATAAAAGAAAACAGAGTGGTAGAAACAAAAACAAATACACGAACGAACATTCAGACACAAAAACTGAGAAAGACATGCATTGGAATAGGCAAACACCCGCCTAGACACACAGGCAAAAAGAGTGAGAGAGACAAAAACACATACTAATACGTAGATTCAGACACACAAACCGCGAAAGACATGCATTGGAATAAGCAAACGCCCACCCAGACACACAGGCAAAAAGGGTGAGAGAGATAAAAACACATACAAATACGTAGATTCAGACACAAAAACCGAGAAAGACATGCATTGGAATAAATAAACACCCGATCAGACACACAGGCAAAAAGATTGAGAGAGACAAAAACACATACAAATACGTATATTCAAACACACAAGCCAAGAAAGACATGCATGGGAATAAGCAAACACCAGCCCAGACACACAGGCAAAAAGAGTGAGAGAGACAAAACACATACAAATACGTAGATTCAGTCACATAAGCCGAGACAGACATGCATTGGAATAAACAAACACCCACCCAGACACACAGGCAAAAAGATTGAGGCACACAAAAACACATACAAATACGTAGATTCAGACACATAAACCGAGAAAGACATGCATTGGAATATGCAAACACCCGCCCAGACACACAGGCAAAAAGAGAGAGAGAGACAAAAACACATACAAATACGTAGATTCAAACACACAAGCCAAGAAACACATGCCTGGGAATAAGCAAACACCAGCCCAGACACACAGGCAAAAAGAGTGAGAGAGACAAAAACACATACAAATACGTAGATTCAGTCACATAATCCGAGACAGACATGCATTGGAATAAGCAAGCACCCGCCCAGGCACACAGGCAAAAAGAGTGAGAGAGACAAAAACGCATACAAATACTTATATTCAGAGATATATAATTTTAAATACGTGCATTGCAATAGGAAAACAACCATCAGAAAAAACAGGCAAAAAGACTGAGCGAGACAAAAACAAATACAAGTAATAAAAATCATAAACACAAACCGAGAAAGACATGAAGTGGAATAAGCAAACACCCGCCCAGGCACACAGTTTAAAAGAGTGAGAGACACAAAAACACATACAAATACGTAGATTCAGACACACAAACCGAGAAAGTCATGCATTGGAATAAGCAAACACCCACCCAGACAAACAGTCAATTAAAGTGATAGCGACAAAAACACATACAAATACGTAGATTCAGTCACACAAACCTAGAATTAAATGCATTGGGATAAAAAAACACCCACCAAGACACACAGGCAAAAAGAATGAGAGAGGCAAAAACACATACAAATACGTAGATTCAGACACACAAACTGAAAAAGACATGCATTGGAATAGGCAAACACCCGCCTAGACACACAGGTAAAAAGAGTGAGAGAGACAAAAACACATACGAATACGTAGATTCAGACACACAAACCGCGAAAGACATGCATTGGAATAAGCAAACGCCCACCCAGACACACAGGCAAAAAGGGTGAGAGAGAGAAAAACACATACAAATACGTAGATTCAGACACACAAACCGAGAAAGACTTTCAATGGAAAAAGCAAACACCCACCCTGACACACAGGTAAAAAGAGTGAAAGAGACAAAAACCCATAAAATATGTAGATTCAGCCACACAAACCGAAAAAGATATAAATTGGAATGAGCAAACACCCTCCCAGACACACAGGCAAAAAGAGTTAGAGAGACAAAAAGACATACAAATACTTAGATTCAGACGCAAAAACCGAGAAAGACATGCTTTGGAATAAGCAAACACCCAACCAGACACACAGGCAAAAATGGTGAGTGAGACAAAACACATAAAATACGTATATTCAGACACACAAACCGAGAAAGACATTCATTGGAATAAGCAAACACCCGCCCAGACACCCAGGCAAAAAGAGTGAGAGAGACAAAAACACATAAAAATAAATAGACTCAGACACACAAACCGAGAAAGACATGCATTTGAATAAGCAAACACCCACCCAGACACCCAGGAAATAAGAGTGAGAGATACAAAAACACATACAAATAATAAGAATCAATCACACAAACCGAGAAAGACATGCATTGAAAAAAGCAAATACCCGCCCAGACACACAGGCAAAAAGACTGAGAGAGAACAACCACCCAGACACACAGGTAAGAAGCGTGAGAGAGACAAAGACACATACAAATCCATGGATTCAGACACACAAACCGAGAAAAACATGCATTGGAATAAGCAAACACCCGCCCAGACACACAGGCAAAAACAGTAGGAGAGACAAAAACACATACAAATACATAGATACAGACACACATACCCAGAAAGACATGCATTGGAATAAACAAACACCCACCCAGACACAATGACAAAAAGAGTGAGAGAGACAAAAACACATGCAAATCCGTAGATTCAGACATACAAACCGAAAAAGACATGCATTGGAATTAGCAAACACCTGCCCAGACACACAGACAAAAAGAGTGAGAGACAAAAACACATACAAATACATAGATTCAGACACACGAACCGAGAAAGAAATACATTGGAATAAGCAAACACCCACCCAGACACACAGGCAAAAGGGGTGAGAGAGACAAAAACACATACAAATTCATAGATTCAGACACACAAACCGAGAAAGACGTGCATTGGAATAAGCAAACACCCACCCAGACACACAGACAAAAAGAGTGAGAGAGACAAAAACACATACAAATACGTAGATTCAGACACACAAACAGAGAAAGACATGCATTTGAATAATCAAACACCCACCCAGACACACAGGCAAAAAGAGTGAGAGGGACAAAAACAAATACAAATACATAGATTCAGACACACAAACCGAGAAAGACATGAATTGGAATAAGCAAATACCTGCCCAGACACACAGTTAAAAAGAGTGAGAGAGACAAAAACACATACAAATACCTAGATTGAGACACATAAACCGAGAAAGACCAGCATTGGAATAAGCAAACACCCTCCCACACACACAGGCAAAAAGAGTGAGAGAGACAAAAACACATAAAAATACGTAGATTCAGACACACATACCCAGAAAGACTTGCTTTGGAATAAGCAAACACCCACCCAGACACACAGGCAAAAAGAATGAGAGAGACAAAAACACATACAAATACGTAGATTCAAACATACAAATCGAGAAAGACATTCATTGGAATAAGCAAACATCCGCCCAGACACAAAGGCAAAAAGAGTAGGAAAGACAAAAACATATAAAAATACATAGATTCAGACACACATACCCAGAAAGACTTGCTTTGGAATAAGCAAACACCCACCCAGACACACAGGCAAAAAGAATGAGAGAGACAAAAACACATACAAATACGTAGATTCAAACATACAAATCGAGAAAGACATTCAATGGAATAAGCAAACACCCGCCCAGACACAGAGGCAAAAGGAGTGAGAGAGAGAATATAACGTGCACATACATAGATTCAGACACACAAAACGAGAAAGACATGCATTAGAATAAGTAAACACCCTCCCTGACACACAAGCAGTAAGAATGAGATAGACAAAAACACATACAAATACGTAGATTGACACAAAAACCGAGAAAGACATGCTTTGGAATAAGCAAACACCCAACCAGACACACAGACAAAAAGAGTGAGAGAGACATAAAACACATACAAATACTTAGATTCAGACACACGAACCGAGGAAGACATGCATTGGAATAAGCAAACACCCGCCTAGACACACAGGCAAAAAGAGTGAGAGAGACAAAAAGACATACAAATACGTAGATTCAGACACACAAACCGAGAAAGAAATGTTTTGGAATAAGCAAACACCCACCCAGATACACAGGCAAAGAGAGTGAGAGAGACATACAACACATACAAATACTTAGATTCAGACACACTAACCAAGAAAGACATGCTTTGGAATTAGCAACCACCCGCCCAAACACACAGTCAAATAGAGTGAGAGAGACAAAAACATATACAAATCTCCAGATTCAGAAACAAAAACCGAGAAGGACATGCTTTGGAATAAGCAAAAACCTACCCAGACACACAGGCAAAAAGAGTGAGAGCGACAAAAACACATACAATACGTAGATTCAGACACACAAAACGAGAAAGACATGCTTTGGAATAAGCAAACACCCACCCAGACACACAGTAAAAAAGAGTGAGAGAGACAAAAACACAAACAACAACGTAGATCCAGACACAAAAACTGAGAAAGACATGCATTGGAATAAGCAAACACCCGCCTAGACACACAGGTAAAAAGAGTGAGAGAGACAAAAACACATACGAATACGTAGATTCAGACACACAAACCGGGAAAGACATGCATTGGAATAAGCAAACGCCCACCCAGACACACAGGCAAAAAGGGTGAGAGAGATAAAAACACATACAAATACGTAGATTCAGACACACAAACCGAGAAAGACTTTCAATGGAAAAAGCAAACACCCACCCTGACACACAGGTAAAAAGAGTGAAAGAGACAAAAACCCATAAAATATGTAGATTCAGCCACACAAACCGAAAAAGATATAAATTGGAATGAGCAAACACCCTCCCAGACACACAGGCAAAAAGAGTTAGAGAGACAAAAAGACATACAAATACTTAGATTCAGACGCAAAAACCGAGAAAGACATGCTTTGGAATAAGCAAACACCCAACCAGACACACAGGCAAAAATGGTGAGAGAGACAAAACACATACAATACGTATATTCAGACACACAAACCGAGAAAGACATGCATTGGAAAACGCAAACACCCGCATAGACACACAGGCAAAAAGAGTGAGAGAGACAAAAACACACCAAAATAAATAGACTCAGACACACAAACCGAGAAAAACATTCATTGGAATAATCAAACACCCGCCCAGACACAAAGGCAAAAAGAGTGAGAGAGACAAAAACACATAAAAATAAGAAGACTCAATCACACAAACCGAGAAAGACATGCATTGAAAAAAGCAAATACCCGCCCAGACACACAGGCAAAAAGACTGAGAGAGAACAACCACCCAGACACACAGGTAAGAAGCGTGAGAGAGACAAAGACACATACAAATCCATGGAGTCAGACACACAAACCGAGAAAAACATGCATTGGAATAAGCAAACACCCGCCCAGACACACAGGCAAAAACAGTAGGAGAGACAAAAACACATACAAATACATAGATTCAGACACACATACCCAGAAAGACATGCATTGGAATAAACAAACACCCACCCAGACACAATGACAAAAAGAGTGAGAGAGACAAAAACACATGCAAATCCGTAGATTCAGCCATACAAACTGAAAAAGACATGCATTGGAATTAGCAAACACCTGCCCAGACACACAGGCAAAAAGAGTGAGAGACAAAAACACATACAAATACTTAGATTCAGACACAAGAACTAAGATAGTAATACATTGGAATAAGCAAACACCCGCCTAGACACACAAGCAAAAAGGGTGAGAGAGACAAAAACACATACAAATACATAGATTCAGAGACACAAACCGAGAAAGACGTGCATTGGAATAAGAAAACACCCACCCAGACACACAGGCAAAAAGAGTGAGAGAGACAAAAACACATACAAATACGTAGATTCAGACCCACAAACCGATAAAGACATGCATTGGAATAAACATACACCCGCCCAGACACACAGTCAAAAAGAGTGAGAGAGACAAAAACACATACAAATACGTAGATTCATACACACAAACCGAGAAAGACATGCATTGGAATAATCAAACACCCGCCCAGACACACAGGCAAAAAGAGTTAGAGAGACAAAAACACATACAAAAACATAGATTCAGAAACATAAACCGAGAAAGACCAGAATTGGAATAAGCAAACACCCGCCCAGACACACAGCCAAAAAGAGTGAGATAGACAAAAACACATACAAATACGTAGATTCAGACACACATACCCAGAAAGACTTGCTTTGGAATAAGCAAACACCCACCCAGACACACAGGCAAAAAGAATGAGAGAGACAAAAACACATACAAATACGTAGATTCAAACATACAAATCGAGAAAGACATTCATTGGAATAAGCAAACATCCGCCCAGACACAAAGGCAAAAAGAGTAGGAAAGACAAAAACATATAAAAATACATAGATTCAGACACACATACCCAGAAAGACATGCTTTGGAATAAGCAAACACCCACCCAGACACACAGGCAAAAAGAATGAGAGAGACAACAACACATACAAATACGTAGATTCAAACATACAAATCGAGAAAGACATTCAATGGAATAAGCAAACACCCGCCCTGACACATAGGTAAAAAGAGTGAGAGAGACAAAAACACATACAAATACATACATTCAGACACACAAACCGAGAAAGACATGCATTGGAATAAGCAAACACCCACCCTGACACACAAGTAAAAAGAGTGAAAGAGACAAAAACCCATACAAATACGTAGATTCAGACACACAAACCGAGAAAGATATGGTTTGGAATAAGCAAACACCCAACCAGACACACAGACAAAAAGAGTGAGAGAGACATAAAACACATACAAATACGTAGATTCAGACACACGAACCGAGTAAGACATGCATTGGACTAAGCAAACACCCGCCTAGACACACAGGCTAAAAGAGTGAGAGATACAAAAAGACATACAAATACATAGATTCAGACACACAAACCGAGAAAGACATGCTTTGGAATAAGCAAACACCCACCCAGATACACAGGCAAAGAGAGTGAGAGAGACATAAAACAAATACAAATACGTAGATTCAGACACACAAACCAAGAAAGACATGCATTGGAATAAGCAAACACCCGCCCAGAAACAATGGCAAAAAGAGTGAGATATACAAAAACACATACGAATACGTAGATTCAGACACGCTTACCAAGTTAGACATGAATCAGAATAAGAAATTACCCACAAAGATACAAAGGCAAAAAGAGTTAGAAAGACAAAACACATAAAATACATATATTCAGACGCAAATACCTAGAAAGACATGCATTGGAATAAGCAAACACCCACCCAGACACCCAGGCAAAAAGAATGAGAGAGACAAAAACACATACAAATACGTAGATCCAGACAAACAAACCGAGAATGAAATTCATTGGAATAAGCAAACATACGCCCAGACACATATGTAAAGATAGTGAGAGAGTAAAAAACAAAGACAAATGCGTAGATTCAGACACACACACCGAGAAAGACATACATTGGAATAAGCAAACACCAACCCAGGCACACAGGCAAAATGTGTTAGAGAGACAAAAACACTTACAAATTCATAGATTCAGAGACACAAACCGAGATAGACGTGCATTGGAATAAGCAAACACCCACACACACACAGACAAAAAGAGTGAGAGACAAAAACACATACAAATACTTAGATTCAGTCGCATAAACTGAGAAAGACATGCATTGAAATAAACATACACCCACCCAGACACATAGGCAAAAAGAGTGAGAGGGACAAAAACACATACAAATACGTAGATTCATACACACAAACCGAAAAAGACATGACTTGGAATAAGCAAACACCCATTCAGAGAAACAGGCAAAAAGAATAATAGTGACAAAAACGTATACAAGTATGTAAATTCAATTAAACAAACCTAGAAAGACGTCCATTGGACTAAGCAAACACCCGCCCCGATACACAGGCACAAGGAGGGAGAGATACAAAAACACAAAAAATTACGTAGACTCAGTCACACAAACCGAGAAAGACATGCATTGGAATAAGCAAATACCCGCCCAGACACACAGGCAAAAAGACTGAGAGAGAACAACCGCCCAGACACACAAGTAAGAAGCGTGAGAGAGACAAAAACACATACAAATACATGGATTCAGACACACAAACCGAGAAAAACATGCATTGGAATAAGCAAACACCCACCCAGGCACACAGTTTAAAAGAGTGAGAGAGACAAAAAAACATACAAATACGTAGACTCAAACGCACAAACCGAGAAAGACATGCTTTGGAATAAGCAAACACCCACCCAGACACACAGGCAAAAAGAATGAGAGAGACAAAAACAAATACAAATACGTAGATTCATACACAAAAACTGAGAAAGACATGCATTGGAAAAGGCAAACACCCGCCTAGACACACAGGCAAAAAGAGTGAGAGAGACAAAAACACATGAGAATACGTAGATTATGACAAAAACCGGGAAAGACATGCATTGGAATAAGCAGACGCCCACCCAGACACACAGGCAAAAAGAGTGAGAGAGACAAAAAAAAATACAAATACGTAGATTCAGTCACAAAAACCGAGACAGACATGCATTGGAATAAGCAAACACCCGCCCAGGCACACTGGCAAAAAGAGTGCGAGAGACAAAAACACATACAAATATGTAGATTCAGACACACACACCGAGAAACACATACATTGGAATAATCAAACACCCACCCAGACACACAGGCGAAAACAGTGAGACACAAAAAAATACATACAAATACGTAGATTCGGACACACAAACAGAGAAAGACATGCATTGGAATAAGCAAAAACCCCCCCAGACACACAGGCCAAAAGAGTGAGAGACACAAAAAAACATACAAATATGTAGATTAAGACACAAAAACCGAGACAGACATGAATTGAAACAAGAGAACACTTGCAAAGATTCACAGTTAAAAAGAGTTATGTATCCAAAGACATATACAAAAACACAAATGCAGTCAAAAGCACCCATAAAGACACTGATCGAAAGAATCAAACATCCGCCCCAGACACCAAGACACAAGTAGTGAAAGAGATCTAAACATCTACTCATAAGTAGATTTAGACTCACAAACAGAGAAAGACATGCATTGGAGTAAGCAAACACCCGCCCAAATACACAGGCAAAAAGAGTGAGAGAGACAAAAACACATACAAATACGTAGATTCAGACATACAAACTGAGAAACAAATGCATTGGAATAAGCAAACACCCACCCAGACACAAACGCAAAAAGAGTGAGAGAGACAAAAACACATACAAATACATAGATTCAGACACAAAAACCGAGAAAGATATAAATTGGAATAAGCAAACACCCACCCAGACTCACAGGCAAAAAGAGTGAGAGAGACTAAAACACATACAAATACGTAGATTCAGACACACAAACCGAGAAAGACATGACTTGGAATAAGCAAACACCCGCCCACATACAGGCAAAAAGAGTGAGAGTGACAAAAACACATACAAATACGTAGATTCTGTCACACAAACCGAGAAAGACATGCATTGGAATAAGCAAACACCCGCCCAGACATACAGGCAAAAAGAGTTGGAGAGACAAAAAAACATACAAGTACGTAGATTCAGACACACAATCCGAGAAAGACATGCGTTGGAATAAGCAAACACCCACTCAGACACACAGAAGAAAAGAGTGAGAGAGACAAAAACACATACAAATACATAGATTCAGTCACACAAATCGACAAAGACATGCATTGGAATAAGAAAACACCCGTCCAGACACACAGGCAAAAAGACTGAGAGAGACAAAAACACATAAAAATACGTAAATTCAGACACACAAATCCAGAAAAACATGCATTGGAATAAGAAAACAACCGCCCAGACACACAGGTAAAAAGCGTGAGAGAGACAAAAAAACATACAAATACATAGATTCAGACAAACAAACCGAGAAAGACATGCATTGGAATAAGCGAACACCCACCCAGACAAACAGGCAAAAAGAGTGAGAGAGACAAAAACACATACAAATACTTAGATTCAGACACAAAAACCGAGAAAGGCATGCATTGGACTAAGCAAACACCCATCCAGACACACAGACAAAAAGAGTGAGAGAGAAATATACACATACGAATGCGTAGATTCAGACCCACAAACCGAGAAAGACATGCATTGGAATAAACAAACACCCACTCAGACAGACAGGGAAAAAGAGTAAGAGAGACAAAAACACATACAAATAAGTAGAATCAGACACACAAGCCGAGAAGCACATGCATAGGAATAAGCAAACACCCGCCCAGACACCCAGGCAAAAACAGTGGGAGAGACAAAAACACATACAAATACGTAGATTCAGACACACAAACCGGGAAAGACATGCATTGGAATAAGCAAACACCCACCCAGACACACAGGCAAAAAGGGTGAGAGAGATAAAAACACATACAAATACGTAGATTCAGACACAAAAACCGAGAAAGACATGCATTGGAATAAATAAACACCCGATCAGACACACAGGCAAAAAGATTGAGAGAGACAAAAACACATACAAATACGTATATTCAAACACACAAGCCAAGAAAGACATGCATGGGAATAAGCAAACACCAGCCCAGACACACAGGCAAAAAGAGTGAGAGAGACAAAAACACATACAAATACGTAGATTCAGTGACAAAAGCCGAGAAAGACATGCATTGGAATAAGCAAACACCCTCCCAGTCACACAGGCAAAAAGAGTGAGAGAGATAAAAACACATACAAATAAGTAAATTCAGACACAAAAACTGAGAAAGACAGGCTTTGGAATAAGCAAACATCCGCCAAGACACACAAGCAAACAGAGTGAGAGAGACAAAAAAACATACAAATACGTAGATTCAGACACAAAAACTGTTAAAGACATGCATTTGAAATAACAAACACCCACCCAGACACACAGGTAAAAAGAGTGAGAGAGACAAAAACATATACAAATACATAGATTCAGATCCAAAAACCGAGAAAGACATGCATTGGAATAAGGAAACACCCGCCCAGACACACAGGCAAAAAGAGTGAAAGAGACAAAAACACATACAAATACGAAGATTCAGACCCACTAACCGAAAAAGCCATGCATTGGAATAGGCAAACACCCGCCCTGACAAACAGGCAAAAAGAGTGAAAAATACAAAAACACGTACAAATACGTAGATTCAAACAGACAAATCGAGAAAGACTTTCAATGAAAAAAGCAAACACCCGCCCTGACACAAAAGTAAAAAGAGTGAGAGAGACAAAAACACATACAAATACATAGATTCAGACACACAAACCGAGAAAGACATGCATTGGAATAAGCAAACACCCACCCTGACACACAGGTAAAAAGAGTGAAAGAGACAAAAACCCATACAAATATGGAGATTCAGCCACACAAACCGAAAAAGATATAAATTGGAATGAGCAAACACCCTCCCAGACACAGGCAAAAAGAGTGAGAGAGACAAAAAGACATACAAATACTTAGATTCAGACACACAAACTGAGAAAGACATGCTTTGGAATAAGAAAACACCCAACCAGACAAACAGGCAAAAAGAGTGAGAGAGACATAAAACAGATACAAATTCGTAGATTCAGTCACACAAACCGAGAAAGCCATGCATTGGAATAAACAAAACCCACCCAGACACACAGGCAAAAAGAGTGAGAGTGACAAAAACAAATACAAATACGTAGATTCAGACACACAAACCGAGAAAGACATGACTTGGAATAAGCAAACACCCGCCCAGACACACAGGGAAAAAGAGTGAGAGAGACAAAAACACATACAAAAACATAGATTCAGAAACATAAACCGAGAAAGACCAGCATTGGAATAAGCAAACACCCGCCCACACACACAGGCTAAAAGAGTGAGAGAGACAAAAACACATACAAATACGTAGATTCAGTCACACAAACCGAGAAAGACATGCATTGGAATAAGCAAACACCCGCCCAGACACACAGGCAAAAAGAGTGAGAGAGACAAAAACACATACAAATACGTAGATCCAGACAAACAAACCGAGAAAGACATTCATTGGAATAAGCAAACATCCGCCCAGACACAAAGGCAAAAAGAGTAGGAAAGACAAAAACACATACAAATACATAGATTCAGACACACATACCCAGAAAGACATGCTTTGGAATAAGCAAACACCCACCCAGACACACAGGCAAAAAGAATGAGAGAGACAAAAACACATACAAATACGTAGATTCAAACATACAAATCGAGAAAGATATTCATTTGAATAAGCAAACACCCTCCCAGACACACAGTCAAAAAGAGTGAGATAGACAAAAACACATACAAATACATAGATTCAGACATACAAACCGAGAAAGACATGCATTGGAATAAGCAAACACCCACCCAGACACACAAGTAAAAAGAGTGAAAGAGACAAAAACCCATACAAATACGTAGATTCAGACTAACAAACCGAGAAAGATATGCTTTGGAATAAGCAAACACCCAACCAGACACACAGACAAAAAGAGTGAGAGAGACAAAAAGACATACAAATACGTAGATTCAGACACACAAACCGAGAAAGATATGCTTTGGAATAAGCAAACACCCACCCAGATATACAGGCAAAAAACGTGAGAGAGACATAAAACAAATACAAATACGTAGATTCAGACAAACAAACCAAGAAAGACATGCATTGGAATAAGCAAACACCCACCTAAAAACAGAGCCAAAAAGAGTGAGAAAGACAAAGAGGTATAAAAATACTCATATTCAGCCTCACATACCGATAAAGTCAAGATTTTGAATAATCTAACAATCACTAAGACACAAAGTCACAAAAATGAGAGCGACAAAAACACATACAAATACGTAGATGCAGATAAAAATACCGATAAAGACATGGATTGAAATAAGCAAACACCCGCACTGACACACAGGTAAAAAGAGTGAAAGAGACAAAAACCCATACAAATACGTAGATTCAGACACACAAACCGAGAAAGATATGGTTTGGAATAAGCAAACACCCAACCAGACACACAGACAGAAAGAGTGAGAGAGACAAAAAGACATACAAATACGTAGATTCAGACACACAAACCGAGATAGATATGCATTGGAATAAGCAAACACCCACCTAGAAACACAGGCAAAAAGATTGAGAGAGGCAAAAACAAATACAAATACGTAGATTCAGACACACAAACCGAGAAAGACATGTTTTGGAATAAGCAAACACCCACCCAGAGACACAGGCAAAAAGAGTGAGAGAGACATAAGACAAATACAAATACGTAGATTCAGACACACAAACCGAATGAGACATGCATTGGAATTATAAAACACCCTTCCATATACACAGTAAAAAAGAGTGATAGAGACAAAGAAACATAAAAATCTTCAGATTCAGACACAAAAACAGAGAAAGACATGCTTTGGAATAAGCAAACACCCACCCAGACACACAGGCAAAAAGAGTGAGAGAGACAAAACACATACAATACGTATATTCAGACACACAAACCGAGAAAGACATGCATTGGAATAAGCAAACACCCGCCCAGACACACAGGCAAAAAGAGTGAGAGAGACAAAAACACATACAAATAAGTAGACTCAGACACACAAACCGAGAAAGACATGCATTGGAATAAGCAAACACCCACCCAGACACACAGGCAAAAAGAGTGAGAGAGAAAAAAACACATACAAATACGTAGATTCAGTCACACAAACCGAGAAATACATGCTTTGGAATAAGCAATCATCCGCACAGACACACAGGCAAAAATAGTGAGAGAGACAAAAACACATACAAATACATAGATTCAGACACACAAACCGAGAAAGAAATGCGTTGGAATAAGCAAACACCCGCCCAAACACACAGGCAAAATGGGTGAGAGAGACAAAAACACATACACATACATAGATTCAGACAAACAAACCGAGAAAGCCGTACATTGGAATAAGCCAACACCCACCCAGACACACAGACAAAAAGAGTGAGAGAGACAAAGCACATACAAATACGAAGATCCAGTCACACAAACCGAGAAAGACATGCATTGGAATAAACATACATCCACCCGGACACACAGGCAAAAAGAGTGAGAGGGACAAAAACACATACAAATACGTAGGTTCATACACACAAACCGAAAAAGACATGACTTGGAATAAGCAAACACCCGCCCACACACACAGGCAAAAAGAGTGAGAGAGACAAAAACACATACAAATACGTAGATTCAGAAACATAAACCGAGAAAGACCGGCATTGGAATAAGCAAACACCCGCCCACACACACAGGCAAAAAGAGTGAGAGAGACAAAAACACATACAAATACGTAGATTCAGTCACAAAAACCGAGAGAGACATTCATTGGAATAACCAAACACCCGCCCAGACACACAGGCAAAAAGAGTGAGAGAGACAAAAACACATACAAATACGTAGATTCAGACACCCAAACTGAGAAAGACATGTATTGAAATAAGCAAACACCCACCCAGATACACAGGCAAAAAGAGTGAGAGAGACAAAAAACAAATACAAATACGTAGATTCAGACAAACAAACCGAGAAAGACATGCATTGGAATAAGCAAACACCCACCAAGACACACAGGCAAAAAGAGTGAGAGAGACAAAAACACATACAAATACGTAGACTCAATCACACAAACCGAGAAAGACATGCATTGAAAAAAGCAAATACCCGCCCAGACACACAGGCAAAAAGACTGAGAGAGAACAACCGCCCAGACAACCAGGTAAGAAGCGTGAGAGAGACAAAAACACATACAAATACATGGATTCAGACACAAAAACCTAGAAAAACATGCATTGGAATAAGCAAACACCCACCCAGGCACACAGTTTAAAAGATTGAGAGAGACAAAAAAACATACAAATACGTAGATTCAGACGCACAAACCGACAAAGACATGCTTTGTAATAAGCAAACACACTCCCAGACACACAGGCAAAAAGAATGAGAGAGACAAAAATAAATACAAATACGTAGATTCAGACACACAAACCGAGAAAGACATGCATTTTAATAAGCAAACGCCCACCTAGACACACAGGCAAAAAGAGTGAGAGAGACAAAAACACATACGAATACGTAGATTATGACACAAACCGGGAAAGAAATGCATTGGAATAAGCAAACGCCCACCCAGACACACAGGCAAAAAGAGTGAGAGAGACAAAAACACATACAAATACGTAGATTCAGACACACAAACCGAGACAGACATGCATTGGAATAAGCAAACACCTGCCCAGGCACACAGGCAAAAAGAGTGAGAGAGACAAAAACACATACAAATAAGTAGATTCAGACATACACACCGAGAAAGACAAGCACTGGAATAAGCAAACACCCACCCAGACATACAAGAAAAAAGAGTGAGAGACACAAAAACACATACAAATACGTAAATTCAGACACACAAACCGAGAAAGATATGCATTAGAATAAGCAAAAACCCGCCCAGACACACAGGCCAAAAGAGTGAGAGAGACAAAAACAAATACAAATATGTATATTCAGACACACAAACTGAGAAAGACATGCATTGGAATAAGCAAACACCCACCCAGACACACAAGCAAAAAGAGTGAGAGAGACAAAAACAGATAAAAATACGAAGATGCAGTCACACACATACCGAGAAAGATATGCATTGGAATAAGCAAACACCCGCCCAGACACACAGGCAAAAAGAATGAAAGAGATAAAAACACATACAAATACGTAGATTCAGACTCACAAACCGAGAAAGACATGCATTGGAATATGCAAACACCCGCCCAGAAAACAAAGGCAAAAAGAGAGAGAGAGACAAAAACCCATACAAACACGTAGACTCAGACATACACACAAAAAAAGAAGACATGCATTGGAGTAAGCAAACACCCGCCCATACACACAGGCAAAAAGAGTGAGAGAGACAAAAACACATGCAAATACGTAGATTCAGACATAAAAACCGAAAAAGACATAACCGAGAAAGACAAGCATTGGAATAAGCAAACACCCACTCAGACACACAAGCACAAAGAGTGAGAGAGACAAAAAAAGATACAAATACATAGATTCAGACACAAAAACCGAGAAAGACATAAATTGGTATAAGCAAACACCCACCCAGACACACAGGCAAAAAGAGTGAGAGAGACTAATACACATACAAATACGTAGATTCAGACACACAAACCGAGAAAGACATGACTTGGAATAAGCAAACACCCGCCCACACACAGGCAAAAAGAGTTAGAGAGACTAAAACACATACAAATACGTAGATTCAGACACACAAACTGAGAAAGACATGCATTGGAATAAGCAAACACCCGCCCAGACACACAGTCAAAAAGAGTTAGAGAGACAAAAACACATACAAATACGTAGATTCAGACACACAATCCGAGAAAGACATGCGTTGGAATAAGCAAACACCCACTCAGACACACAGAAGAAAAGCGTGAGAGAGACAAACACACATACAAATACATAGATTCAGTCACACAAATCGACAAAGACATGCATTGGAATAAGCAAACACCCGTCCAGACACACAGGCAAAAAGACTGAGAGAGACAAAAACACATACAAATACGTAAATTCAGACACACAAATCCAGAAAAACATGCATTGGAATAAGAAAACAACCGCCCAGACACACAGGTAAAAAGAGTGAGAGAGACAAAAACACATACAAATAGGTACATTCAGACCCAAAAACCGAGAAACACATGCATTGGAATAAGCTAACACCCACCCAGACACAAATGCAGTAAGTATAATAGAGACAAAAACACATACAAATACGTAGATTCAGACACACAAACCGAGAAAGGCATGCATTGGAATAAGCAAACACCCACCTAGACACAGGCAAAAAGAGTGAGAGAGACAAAAACAGATACAAATACGTATATTCAGACACACAAACCGAGAAAGACATGCATTGGAATATGCAAACACCCGCCCAGACACACAGGCAAAAAGAGAGAGAGAGAGACAAAAACACAAACAAACACGTAGATTCAGACACACAAACAAAGAAAGACATGCGTTGGAATAAGCAAACACCCGCCCATATACACAGACAAAAAGAATGAGAGAGACAAAAACACATACAAATACAAAGATTCAGTCACACAAACCGAGAAAGACATGCATTGGAATAAACATACACCCACCCAGACACACATGCAAAACGAGTGAGAGAGACAAAAACACATAAAAATACGTAGGTTCAGAAACAAAAACCAAGAAAGACATGCCTTAGATTAAGCAAACACCCGCCCACACACACAGGTAAAAAGAGTGAGAGAGACAAAAACAGATACAAATACGTAGATTCAGAAACATAAACCGAGAAAGACCAGCATTGGAATAAGCAAACACCCGCCCAGACACACAAACAAAAATAGTGAGAGATACGAAAACGCATACAAATACGTTGATTCAGACAAACAAAACGAGAAAGACTTACATTGGAATAACAAAACACCCGCCCAGACACACAGGCAAAAAGATTAAAAGAGACAAAAAGATATACAAATACGTAGATTCAGACACACAAACCGAGAAAGACATGTTTTGGAATAAGCAAACACCCACCCAGATACACAGGCAAAAAGAGTGAGAGAGACATAAGACAAATACAAATACGTAGATTCAAACAAACAAACCGAGAAAGACATGCATTGGAATAAGCAAACACCCACCTAGACACAAAGGCAAAAAGAATGAGAGAGACAAAAACACATACAAATAAGAAGACTCAGTCACACAAACCGAGAAAGACATGCATTGGAATAAGCAAATACCCGCCCAGACACACAGGCAAAAAGACTGAGAGAGAACAACCACCCAGACACACAGGTAAGAAGCGTGAGAGAGACAAAAACACATACAAATGCATGGATTCAGACACACAAACCGAGAAAGACATGCATTGGAATAAGCAAACACCCACCCAGACACAAAGGCAAAAATAGTTAAACAGAAAAAAACACATAAAAATACGTATATTCAGACACACAAACCGTGAAAGACATGCATTTGCATAAACAAACACCCTCCCAGACACCCAGGCCAAAAGATTGCGAGATACAAAAAAACATACAAATATGTAGATTCAGACACACAAACCAAGAAAGACATGCATTGGAATAAGCAAACACCCGCCCAGACACACAGGCAAAAAGAGTGAGAGAGACAAAAACACATACAAATACGTAGATTCAGACACACAAACAGAGAAAGACATGCATTGGAATATGCAAACACCCGCCCAGAAAACAAAGGCAAAAAGAGAGAGAGAGACAAAAACCCATACAAACACGTAGACTCAGACACACACACAAAAAAAGAAGACATGCATTGGAGTAAGCAAACACCCGCCCATATGCACAGGCAAAAAGCGTGAGAGAGACAAAACACATACAAATACGTAGATTCAGACACACAAACTGAGAAAGACATGCACTGAAATAAGCAAACACCCACTCAGACACAAACGCAAAAAGAGTGAGAGAGACATAAACATATTCAAATACATAGATTCAGACACACAAACCGAGAAAGATATACATTGGAATAAGCAAACACCCGCCCAGACACACAGGCAAAAAGAGTGACTGACACAACAGCACATAAATATGCGTAGATTCAGACACACAAACCGAAAAAGACATAAATTGGAATAAGCAAGCACCTGCCCAGACACACTAGCCGAAAGAGTTAGACAGAGAAAAACACACAAAAATACGTAGATTCAAACACACAAACCGAGAAACACATGCATTGGAATAAGCAAACACCCACTCAGACACACAGAAGAAAAGCGTGAGAGAGACAAACACACATACAAATACATAGATTCAGTCACACAAACCGACAAAGACATGCATTGGAATAAGCAAACACCCGTCCAGACACACAGGCAAAAAGACTGAGAGAGACAAAAACACATACAAATACGTAAATTCAGACACACAAATCCAGAAAAACATGCATTGGAATAAGAAAACAACCGCCCAGACACACAGGTAAAAAGAGTGAGAGAGACAAAAACACATACAAATACGTAGATTCAGACACAAAAACCAATAAAGACATGCATTAGAATAAGCGAACACCTACCCATACACACAAGCAAAAAGAGTGAGAGAGACAAAAACACATATAAATACGTAGATTCAGTCACACAACCAGAGAAAGACATTCATTGTAAAAAGCAAACACCCGTCCAGACACATAGGTAAAAAGAGTGAGAGAGACATAAACACATACGAATGTGTAGATTCAGACACACAAACCGAGAAAGACATGCATTGGAATAAATAAACACCCGCCCAGACACACAGGTAAATAAATTTAGAGAGACAAAAACACATACAAATACGTATATTCAGACACACAAGCCAAGAAGGACATGCATTGGAATAAGCAAACACCCGCCCAGACACACAGGCAAAAAGAGTGGGAGAGACAAAAACACATACAAATACGTAGATTCAGACACACAAACCGAGAAAGACATGCATTGGAATAAGCAAACACCCGCCCAGGCACACAGGCAAAAATAGTAAGAGAGACAAAAACACATACAAATACGTAGATACAGACACAAAAACCGAGAAAGGCATGCATTGGAATAAGCAAACACCCACCTAGACACACAGGCAAAAAGAGTGAGAGAGACAAAAACACATACGAATGTGTAGATTCAGACACACAAACCGAGAAAGACATGCATTGGAATAAATAAACACCCGCCCAGACACAAAAGCATATAGATTGAGAGAGACAAAAACACATACAAATACGTATATTCAGACACACAAGCCAAGAAACACATGCATTGGAATAAGCAAACACCAGCCCAGACACACAGGCAAAAAGAGTGGGAGAGACAAAAACACATACAAATACGTAGATTCAGTCACACAAACCGAGACAGACATGCATTGGAATAAGCAAACACCCGCCCAGGCACACAGGCAAAAAGAGTGAGAGATACAAAAACACATACAAATAAGTAGATTCAGACACACAAACCGAGAAAGACATGTATTGGAATAAGCAAACACCCATCCAGACACACAGGCAAAAAGAGTGAGACACAAGAAAATACATACAAATACGTAGATTCAGACACACAAACCGAGAAAGACATGCATTGGAATAAGACCCGCCCAGACACACAGGCCAAAAGACTGAGAGAGACAATAACACATACAAATATGTAGATTCAGTCACACAAACCGAGAAAGACATTCATTGGAATAAGCAAACAGCTGCCCAGACACAGGCAAAAACAGAGAGAGAGACCAAAACGCATACAAACATGTAGATTCAGACACACAAGCCGAGAAAGACATACATTAGAATAAGCAAACACCACCCCAGATAAGCAACCAATAATGGTAAGAAAGATAAAAACAGATACAAATACGTAGATTCAGACACACAAACCGAGAAAGACATGCATTGGAATATGCAAACAGCTGCCCAGACACACAGGCAAAAAGAGAGAGAGAGACAAAAACACATACAAACACGTAGATTCAGACACACAAACAGATAAAGACATGCATTGGAATAAGCAAACACCCGCCCATATACACAGACAAAAAGAGTGAGAGAGACAAAAAAAACACACAAATACGTAGATTCAGACATACAAACTGAAAAACAAATGCATTGGAATAAGCAAACACCCACCCAGACACACAGGCAAAAAGAGTGAGAGAGACAAAAACACATACAAATACATAGATTCAGACACACAAACTGAGAAATACATACATTGGAATAAGCAAACACCCACCCAAACACACAGGCAAAATGAGTGAGAGAGACAAAAACACATTCAAATACGTAGATTCAGACACACATACCGAGAAAGACATGCATTGGAATAAGCAAACACCTGCCCAGACACAGAGGCAAAAAGAGTGAGAGAGAAAAAAACATATAGAAAATTCGTAGACTCAGACACACAAACCAAGAAAGACATGCATTGGAATAAGTGGACACCCGCCCAGACACACAGGCAAAAAGACTGAGAGAGACAAAACACATACAAATACCTAGATTCAGACACACAAACAAAGAAAGACGTGCATTGGAATAAGCAAACACCCGCACAGACACACATGAAAAAAGAGTGAGAGAGAAAAAAACACAAACAAATACGCAGATTCAGTCAGAAAAACCAAGAAAGACATGCATTGGAATAAGGAAATATCAACTAAAACACACAGGTAGAAAGAGTGAGAGAGACAATAACACGTGCAAAAAGGAACATTAAGACACACATACAGAAAAAGACATGCACTGGAATAAGCAAACACCCACCCAGACACACAGGCAAAAAGAGTGAGAGAGACAAAAACATATACAAATACATAGATTCAGATCCACAAACCGCGAAAGAAATGCATTGGAATAAGCAAACACCCACCTAGACACACAGGCAAAAAGAGTGAGAGAGACAAAAACACATACGAATGTGTAGATTCAGACACACAAACTGAGAGAGACATGCATTGGAATAAATAAACACCCGCCCAGACACACAGGCAAATAGATTAAGAGAGACAAAAACACATACAAATACGTATATTCAGACACACAAGCCAAGAAAGACATGCATTGGAATAAGCAAACACCAGCCCAGACACACAGGCAAAAAGAGTGGGAGAGACAAAAACACATACAAATACGTAGATTCAGTCACACAAACCGAGACAGACATGCATTGGAATAAGCAAACACCCGCCCAGGCTCACAGACAAAAAGAGTAAGAGAGACAAAAAAAATACTTAGATTCAGACACAAAAACCGAGAAAGGCATGCATTGGAATAAGCAAACACCCACCTAGACACACAGGCAAAAAGAGTGAGAGAGACAAAAACACATACGAATGTGTAGATTCAGACACACAAACCGAGAAAGACATGCATTGGAATAAATAAACACCCGCCCAGACACACAGGCAAATAGATTGAGAGAGACTAAAACACATACAAATATGTATATTCAGACACACAAGCCAAGAAAGACATGCATTGGAATAAGCAAACACCCGCCCAGACACACAGGAAAAAAGAGTGAGAGAGACAAAAACACATACAAATATGTAGATTCAGTCATACAAACCGAGATAGACATGCATTGGAATAAACAAACACCCGCCCAGGCACACAGGCAAAAAGAGTGAGAGATACAAAAACACATACAAATAAGTAGATTCAGACATACACACCGAGAAAGACATGTATTGGAATAAGCAAACACCCATCCAGACACACAGGCAAAAAGAGTGAGACACAAGAAAATACATACAAATACGTAGATTCAGACACACAAACCGAGAAAGACATGCATTGGAATAAGCAAACACCCGCCCAGACACACAGGCCAAAAGACTGAGAGAGACAATAACACATACAAATAAGTATATTCAGACACACAAACCTAGAAAGACATGGATTGGAATATGCAAACACCCGCCCAGACACAGGCAAAAAGAGAGAGAGAGACAAAAACACAAACAAAAACGTAGATTCAGACACACAAACCGAGACAGACATGCATTGGAATAAGCAAACACCCGCCCAGACACACAGGCAAAAAGAGAGAGAGAGAGACAAAAACACATACAAACACGTAGATTCAGACACACAAACAAAGAAAGACATGCGTTGGAATAAGCAAACACCCGCCCATATACACAGACAAAAAGAGTGAGAGAGAAAAAAAAACACAAAAATACGTAGATTCAGACATACAAACTGAGAAACAAATGCATTGGAATAACCAAACACCCACCCAGACACAAAGTCACAAAGAGAGAGAGACACAAAAACGCATAAAAATACCTATATTCAGACGCTAAAAGCGATACAGGCTCGAATTGAAATAAACAAAAATCCGCCCAGAGGCCAAAGCGCATTGAGTTAAAGATACAAAAACACAATAAAATACGAAGACTCAGTCACAAAAACATAGAAATACAAGCATTGGCATAAAGAAAATCTTACCCAGACACACAGGCAAAAAGAGTGAGAGAGACAAAAACATATAGAAAATTCGTAGACTCAGACACACAAACCAAGAAAGACATGCATTGGAATAAGCTAACACCCGCCCAGACACACAGGAAAAAAGAGTGAGAGAGACAAAACACATACAAATACCTAGATTCAGACACACAAACACAGAAAGACGTGCATTGGAATAAGCAAACACCCGTCCAGACACACAGGCAAAAAGAGTGAGAGATACAAAAACACATACAAATACGTAGATTCAGTCAGACAAACAGAGAAAGACATGCATTGGAATAATTAAATACCCGTCCAGACAAAAAGGCAAAAAGAGTGAAAGAGACAAAAACACATACAAATACGCAGATTCAGACACACAAACAAAGAAAGACATGCATTGGAATAGGCACATACCCGCCCAGACACACAAGCAAAATGAGTGAGAGAGACAAAAACATATACAAATACATAGATTCAGATCCACAAACCGAGAAAGAAATGCATTGGAATAAGCAAACACCCGCCCAAACACACAGGCAAAAATAGTGAAAGAGACAAAAACTCATACAAATACGAAGATTCAGACACACTAACCGAAAAAGACATGCATTGGAATAAGCAAACATCCGCCCAGACAAACAGGTAAAAAGAGTGACAGAGACAAAAACACGAACAAATACATAGATTCAGACACAAAAACCGAGAAAGACATGCATTGGAATAAGCAAATACCCGCCCAGACACACTGGGAAAAAGAGTGAGAGAGACAAAAACACGTACAAATAGGTATATTCAGTAACACAAACCGAGAAAGACATGCATTGGAATAAGCAAACACCCGCCGAGACACACAGGCAAAAAGAGTGAAAGAGACAAAAACACCTACAAATACGTAGATTCAGACACACAGACCGAGAAAGACATGCATTGGAATAAGCAAACGCCTGCCCAGACACACAGGCAAAAAGAGTGAGAGAGACAAAAAATCATACAAATAAGTAGATTCAGACACACAAACCGAGAAAGACATGCATTGGAATAAGCAAACACCCACTCAGACACACAGAAAAAAAGAGTGAGAACGACGAAAACAAATACAAATACATAGATTCAGTCACACAAACCGACAAAGACATGCATTGGAATAAGCAAACACCCACCCAGACACACAGGTAAAAAGACTGAGAGAGAAAAAAACACATACAAATACGTAAATTCAGACACACAAACCCAGAAAGACATGCATTGGAATAAGCGAACAACCACCAGGACACACAGGTAAAAAACGTGAGAGAGACAAAACACATACAAATACATGGATTCAGACACACAAACCGAGAAAAACATGCATTGGAATAAGCAAACACCCACCCAGGCACACAGTTTAAAAGAGTGAGAGAGCCAAAACACATACAAATACGTAGATTCAGACACACGTACCGAGAAAGACATGCATTGGAATAAGCAAACACCTGCCCAGACACAGAGACAAAAAGAGTGAGAGAGAAAAAAACACATAGAAAATTCGTAGACTCAGACAGACAAACCAAGAAAGATATGCATTGGAATAAGCGAACACCCGCCCAGACACACAGGCAAAAAGACTTAGAGAGATAGAACACATACAAATACCTAGATTCAGACACACAAACAAAGAAAGACGTGCATTGGAATAAGCAAACACCCGTCCAGAACACAGGCAAAAAGAGTGAGAGAGACAAAAACACATACAAATACGTAGATTCAGTCAGAAAAACCGAGAAAGACATGAATTGGAATAAGCAAACACCCGCCCAGACAAACAGGTAAAAAGAGTGAGAGAGACAAAAAACAT
>NW_028300413.1:436983-528972 GCF_049724085.1 Artemia sp. Qi Xiang Cuo | reverse complement strand
CCAGCTAGCTGAGAAGAAAAATCAAGCGGAAAGAAAAAAATATCCCGTTTGTGGAGAATAACGTGGTAAAAGTCAATTTTCTTGGTTTTCAAGCCAATATATTTTCTTTGTTATACAAGCCAAAGGGCGGTAAGTTTCCTTAATAGGGGTTTTGGACAAGGTGGTTCTAATGGTATACTTTTTGTTTTGATCTGACTCTTTTTTTAGGAGTTGGGGGGTTTTATATTTCTTGACATTGGAGGTGATCGTCTCTTACTAGGTTGCTAGCTACCGCTGCAACCCGGATTAAAGGTAGAACTCTTTCTAATTGATTACAAACAGGAAAAAGCCTACGGCTTTTTCTTCTTTGAAATAATAAGAGACTAGCCTTAAACAATCAAATAGCTAACTAAATCAAATGTATGTATTGGGTTTTTATTCCAATGACCGTCTTTTAGTGGGAAATTTTAATATATTGACCTTAAATATAATAACTGTACTAGCATATAATATAGTTAAGTGGCCTATAAAATTTAGTATAGGCAAGAGGTCGTTCTTTATTATAATCAGCCTGCATTTTTGCCATCTTCTTGTATTTCTGAATGTAATTTTTCCCTTTGTCCTTATGCGTTCTTCGGTACAACCTCGCAGAGAATTTAATTTTTTCATTATAGCTTTTTTCACCCCAGTATCTACCCATTATTCTGGTAGCAACTTTTTTCTTATGTTTGTTTCGATAATCTATATCGTTATCATACTGTTCCTTGCTCTTTTGTTTGGGTGTCTCAATTTTCGCATGTCTATAAACTAAATCATTATAATAACGCTGTTTGTCACTATCAATTTTCGCATCTCGATACGCCTGGTCGGTTGAATACCTTTGCTTTTCTCTTTTCAAGATGGTATCTATGTTTTTTTGGTAGTACTCTTTTTTTAACTTACGTGTAGCTTTCTTGATTGAAACCATTATGTAATCATTAGTTGAATTTTTATGTCCCGTATCAAGTATCAAGAACCTAACAAAAAATTAAACTAATTTTTAAATTTTCAGGTATTTTTCTAGTCTAAATTAAAAGATGAAAACTATTGTTCAGACACCATAAATATTTTTGCAGTTTATAACTTTAGCGATTCTGAACTAAAAACGAAAATAAAATAAAAATTAATTTTTTCAATTTTTACGTCACGTCGCTCATTAAGTCATGTACGGTTATTAGTACACAATAGATTTTAGATATTATGTCATGTTACTTATTACGTCATATATGTATATTAGTAGATAATCGGTAAAATATTCGTTCTTTATTATAACTTAACATTGGACGTGATCGTCTCTTACTAGGTTGCTAGCTACCGCTGCAACCCGGATACACCTTGAACCACCATATATCAGTTAGTATGGGAGAGAGATCGTTCTTTACTGTAACTTTGTAGTTTAATTACTATAGGCTATAGTTCGTTCTTTAATATAATTTTTCTATTCACGTCATAGCTCTAATATAAAACTATGACGACATTCATTATTTATCTAGTAGGGTTTCAGACAAGGTAGTTCTATTGATGTACTTTTGTTTTGATCTTACTCTATTTTTAGGAGTTTTGTTATATTTCTTAGCATTGGACTGATCGTCTCTTACTAGGTTGCTAGCTACTGCTGCAACCCAAATTCACATATATATATTTATTTATGAAAGGCAGCCTGGCCGAGTGGTCCAAGGCACTGGTATTAGCCACCAGTCTCTTTGGAGGCGTGGGTTCAAATCTTACCGCTGGTATACGATTATGTTTGAAAGACTGCAGTATGAAAAGACATCAAAAATCCAGTTTTTGGTGGAAAAATTTATTCTCTTTTAGTAAAAATTTATTTTAGTTACTATAGATTTTTAGCCCAATAATTTCCTTTAAAATGAGCTATTGAACAACCCTCTACGATGTTCCAGTGCCAAGCTATCTGTGGAAAAGAAAAAAAGAAAAAAATATCCCGTTTGGGGAGAATAACGTGGTTAAAGTCAATTTTCTTGATTTTCAAGCCAATATATTTCCCTTGCTGTTCAAGCCAAGGGACAGAAAGTTTCCTATACAGGGGTTTCGGACAAGGCGGTTCTAATGGTGTACTTTTTGTTTTGATCTGACTCCTTTGTTAGGAACTATGGGTTTTTATATTTCTTAACATTGGACGTGATCGTCTCTTACTAGGTTGCTAGCTACCGCTGCAACCCGGATCTCTTACTAGGTTGCTAGCTACCGCTGCAACCCAGATTCCAGTTCCAAGCCATCTGTTGAATTACTAACCTATACTATAATTAAGTGGCGTATAAAATTAAGTATAGGCAAGAGGTCTTTCTTTATTATATCTTTACTGTAATCCTTTTTTAGGAACAATGGGTTTTTATATTCCTTAACATTGGACGTGATCGTCTCTTACTAGGTTGCTAGCTACCGCTGTAACCCAGATCTTTACTATAATTACTATAGGTTATAGCTCGTTGTTTAATGCAATACTTGTCGAAAGAACGTGCATAAATATTGCATTCACTTATTACGTCACATATGGTTATCTTTTAATGTATTATTACAAACAGGAATAGCCTACGGCTTTTTCTTCTTTGGAATAGTAAGAGACAAATCTAAAAGAATCAGGCAGCTAAGTCCAATATAAGCAATGGTTTGTTCTTCTAATGATCATCTTTTAATTTGGCGTTTCTTACGTGGTTGCTAGCTACCACTGCAACCCGGACTATGTAATTAATAGGTTGCTAGCTACCGCTGCGACCTAGATATTCTTATTTCTGCTACTATGGGATAAGGTTTGTTCTTTACTGTAATTTACTGTAATTTCCTTTAAAATGAGCTATTGAACAACTATCTACGATGTTCCAGTGCCAAGCTATCTCTGGATACAAAGAAAAGAGAAAAAAATATCCCGTTTAGGCAGAATGTTGTAGTAGCTGCCAATTTTCTTGATTTTTTAGTACTGATTTTTTAACTTGCATGTAGCTTGCTTTGATCTAACCATTATGTATTCATGAATGAGACCATTTACAGTTTTGACGTTTCTTATATAGTAATTATGACGTCACTGCATCAAAAATACAGTTTTTGGTGGAAAAAATTATTCTCTTTTAGAAATAATTTATTTCAGTTACTATAGATTTTTAACCCAATTAATTTCCTTTAAAATGAGCTATTGAACAACCCTCTACGATGTTCCAGTGCCAAGCTATCTCTGGATACAAAGAATTTGGCGTTTTGATTTGGCGTTTCTTACGTGGTTGCTAGCTACCACTGCAACCCGGACTATGTAATTAATAGGTTGCTAGCTACCGCTGCAACCTAGATATTCTTATTTCTGCTACTATGGGGTAAGGTTTGTTCTTTACTGTAATTTACTGTAATTTCCTTTAAAATGAGCTATTGAACAACTATCTACGATGTTCCAGTGCCAAGCTATCTCTGGAAACAAAGAAAAGAGAAAAAAATATCCCGTTTAGCCAGAATGTTGTAGTAGCTGCCACTTTTCTTGATTTTTTAGTACTGATTTTTTAACTTGCGTGTAGCTTGCTTTGATCTAACCATTATGTATTCATGAATGAGACCATTTACAGTTTTGACGTTTCTTATATAGTAATTATGACGTCACTGCATCAAAAATACAGTTTTTGGTGGAAAAATTTATTCTATTTTAGAAATAATTTATTTCAGTTACTATAGATTTTTAACCCAATTAATTTCCTTTAAAATGAGCTATTGAACAACCCTCTACGATGTTCCAGTGCCAAGCTATCTCTGGATACAAAGAAAAGAGAAAAAAAAGAAAAAATATCCCGTTTGGGGAGAATACCGTGGTTAAAGTCAATTTTCTTGATTTTCAAGCCAATATATTTCCCTTGCTGTTCAAGACATTGGACAGAAAGTTTCCTATAAAGGGGTTTCGGACAAGGCGGTTCTAATGGTGTACTTTTTGTTTTGATCTGACTCCTTTTTTAGGAACTATGGGTTTTTATGTTTCTTAACATTGGACGTGATCTTCTCTTACTAGGTTGCTAGCTACCGCTACAACCCGAATTTTGTTAAAACCCCTAAGAGAATTACTGCATTTTACATACCTATATCTACATGATTTTTATAACGTTACAAATAACATTTTCTACTGCAGTGCTACAGAAAAAGTTCTTTGTCGTAAAATATTTATTCTGGTAATTTTGTCTTTTTTATACTATTGTCTTGTGGAAATATAAGCGTGTATAAACATTGAATTCACTTATTACGTCATATATTGTTCTAACCTTCACGATTAAAACGTCATTCATCAAGCTTGTACTGGAAAATGCAGTTTTTTTATCCAAATTGATTCATTTTAAAAATTATTTTAATTTTAATTACAAAAGGCATTAGGTTGCTAGCTACTGCTGCAACACGGATTACTATGGGGCGTGATCGTCTCTTACTAGGTTGCTAGTACCTTTGCAACCCGGATGATATTATAATAACACAAGCTACTGCAGTGTCATGGAAAATTGTAGTTTTTCATAAAAAATTAATTATATTTTAAAAATTATTATTAAAAAATATTTTTAACCCCACCCCTTTCCTTTAAAATGAGCCATTAAACAACTCTCTACAATGTTCCAATGCCCCGCTATCTGAGAAAAAGAAAAAAAATAATGCCGTATATGCAGAATATCGTGGTTAGAGTCACTTTTTTTCATTTTCAAGTCAATATATTTCCCTTGTTGTTCAAGCTAAGGGACGGGAAGTTTTCTACATAGTGGTTTCAGACAAGGCGGTTGTATTACTATAATTTTTGTTTTGATCTGACTCGATTTTTAGGAGTTACGGGTAATTATATTTTCTTAATATTGGACTTGATCGTCTCTTAATAGATTGCTAGCTACGGCTGCAACCCGGATTTACTTAATAATGGCTATAGTTCGTTCTTTAATGTAATGCTAGCTACCGCTGCAACCCGGATATAAATTTAAAATAAATCTTTAACACAAACTTCATCAATCAAGTATTTGACATATTCTATATGGTCTAGAGGTTAGGATAGCTGGCTCTCACCCAGTTGGCCTGAGTTTGATTACCGTTATGGGAATCTTTACCTACGATGGTTTCTTAAGGGAAATTCATCATCAATATTATTATTCCTTATAATACTTGAGTTATTGTGGACTAAAGATCGTTTTTTAATGTAAACATAATCCCTAGTTATGTTTCAGTTAACATTGACTAGGTGTCATTCTTTATTGTAAATACCGCTGCAACCCGGAACAAACCTCTAATCATGAGCCAGAGTTTCATCCATTATGCTGTATTAAGGTATCCATTGAATTGATTTTTCTACAAAACTGTGTATATACAGATAAATAGATTTATAGTAAAGAATGAACTATAGCCTGTAGTAATTGAGCAACACAAAGGATCGATTCAATTCATCATTATTGTAATCTTTTAATGTATTATTAAAAACAAGAAAAAGCCTACGGCTTTTTCTTCATTGGAATAGTAAGAGACGAACCTCAAAGAATCAGGCAGCTAACTAAGTCCAATTTAAGCAATGGTTTGATCTTCTAATGATCATCTTTTAATTGTACGTTTTTTACTAGGTTGCTAGCTAACATTGCAACCCAGATTATGTAATTAATAGGTTGCAAGCTACCGCTGCAACCTATATATTCTTATTTCTGCTATAATTGGCTAAGGTTCGTTCTTTACTGCAAAACTAGCAAAACAGTTTTTAAGTCTGATGAAGATTTAACTGATGTGTCAAAAGTAAGGTTGCAATTCGACGATTTTGTTTTGGTCTTATTGTAATTGGAATGGTGAAATAATAATATGCATATGGTTCTTAAATCATACTTCTTTATGGTCCCATTTGGTCTAGTGGCTAGGATAGTTAACTTTCACTTAGGAGGACCGGGTTCGATTCCCGGTGTGGGAAAATTTTTAACGGTATAATCTTCGAACATTCGGACCTTTTATAATATATAATGATGTATAATATAAATACTGTAATCTTCACTATAGTGAAGTTGCCTATACAAGTTAGTATAGGGAAGAGTTCGATCTTTATTACATTTAACCCAATTAATTTCATTTAAAATGAGCCATTGAACAACCATCTACGATGTTCCAGTGCCAAGCTATCTCTGAAAACAAAGAAAAAAAGAAAAAAAAATATCCCGTTTAGGCAGAATGTTGCAGTAGCTGCCACTTTTCTTGATTTTCAAGGAAAATTCATCATCTATATAATGATTTCTTATAATGCTTCAAATACTATGGACGAGAGTTCGTTCTTTAATGTAATTTTATATTTCTTAACATTGGACGTGATCGTCTCTTACTAGGTTGCTAGCTATCGCTGCAACCTGGATTATTCTTTACTAGGTTTCAGCCATCTCTACAGCCATGATACTGATGGAAATTACAGAGTCCCTATTTATGTTTTAGTTAAAATGGGCTAGGTGTCGTTCTTTATTGTACACCAGTCTCTTCGGAGGCGTGGGTTCAAATCTTACCGCTGGTATACGATTATGTTTGAAAGACTGCAGTGTGAAAAGACATCAAAATGCAGTTTTTGGTGGAAAAATTTATTCTCTTTAGAAATAATTTATTTTAGTTACTATAGATTTTTAACCCAATTAATTTCCTTTAAAATGAGCCATTGGACAACTCTCTACGATGTTCCAGTGCCAAGCTATCTGTGGAAAAGAAAAAAGAAGAAAAAATATCCCGTTTAGGCAGAATGTTGTAGTAGCTGCCACTTTTCTTGATTTTCAAGCCAATATATTTCCCTTGCTGTTCAAGCCAAGGGACTGAAAGTTTTCTATACAGGCGTTTCGGACAAGGCGGTTCTAATGGTGTACTTTTGAATTTGATCTGACTCCTTTTTTAGGAACTATGGGCTTTTATATTTCTTAACATTGGACGTGATCGTCTCTTACTAGGTTGTTAGCTACCGCTGCAACCCGGATTTAAAATGATCCATTGAACAACTCTTTACGATGTTCCAGTGCTAAGCTATCTATGGAATATAAAGTTTAAAATACAACCTTACCACGAACTGTTTGATTGCTTCAAAAATCAAATGTCTTTGAAAAGACAGCAGTATGGAAAGACATCAAAAATACAGTTTTATTGGAAAAATTTATCCTTTTTTAAAATAATTTAGTTACAAAAGGTTTTTAACCCAATTAATTTCCTTTAAAATGAGCCATTGAACAACTTTCTACGATGTTCCAGTGCAAAACTATCTCTGGATAACAAGAAAGAAAAAATATCCCGTTTAGGCAGAATGTTGTAGTAGCTACCACTTTTCTTGATTTTCAAGCCAATATATTTCCCTTGCTGTTCATGCCAAATGACAAAAAGTTTTCTATTCAGGGGTTTTGGACAAGGCGGTTCTAATGGTGTACTTTTTGTTTTGATCTGACTCCTGTTTTAGGAACTATGGGGTTTTACATTTCTAAACATTGGACGTAATCGTCTCTTACTAGGTTGCTAGCTACCGCTGCAACCCGGATCTTTTTAGGAGTTATGGGTTTTTATATCTCTTAACATTGAACGTGATCGTCTCTTACTAGGTTGCTAGCTACTGCTGCAACCCGGATTATTGTAATCGTCCTTTGATATAAAATATAGGCTAGAGTTCGTTCTTTATTGTACCTTACTCTATTACAAAAAGGAAAAAGCCTATAATTTTTTCTTAATTGGAATAGTAAGAGAAGACCTGGCTATAACCTACGCTTATGAAATCATTGATCTATCTTTAGTATTAATTATAATCTTATTTTAGTTACTATGGGCTGGAGGTTCGTTCTTTACTGTAATCATTGTGATAACACATCTTGTTGTTTTGTTTTGCTCTCTCAATTATTACTTCTCGGTACGCCTGGTCGGTTGAATACCTTTGCTTTTTTCTTTTCGAGATACTATCTCTGTTGTTTGTGTAGTAATGTTTTTTTAACTTGCGTATAGCTTGCTTTGATCTAACCATTATCTAATTATGAATGAGAACATTTACAAATCTGACGCTTCTTATATAGTAATCTTGCAATTGGAAGCTATGAAAAGAAACTGTTTGTCAAGACGAAACTTAGTATGTCTGCTAAGAAGCCTTGATTTAAAATATTCTGCATTCCTAATCCGAAATGGTCTTGCCTTGTCACGCAAGCCATATATGCCTTTCGGGAAAAGATTTGGAAACACTTTTAGATCAAGTTATTTCTGAAATTTTTTAACCCAATTAATTTTCTTTAAAATGAGCTATTGATCAACCCTCTGCGATGTTCCAGTGCCAAGCTATCTTTGGATACAAAACAAGAAAAAAAGGAAAAAAATATCCCGTTTAGGCAGAATGTTGTAGTAGCTGCCACTTTTCTTGATTTTCAAGCCAATATATTTCCCTTGCTGTTCAAGCCAAGGGACAGAAATTTTACTATACAGGGGTTTCGGACAAGGCGGTTCTAATGGTGTACTTTTTGTTTTGATCTGACTCTTTTTTTTAAGAACAATGGGTTTTTATATTTCTTAACATTGGACGTGATCGTCTCTTACTAGGTTGCTAGCTACCGCTGCAACCCGGATGTAATTTTGTTTTGATCTTTTTTAGGAGTTATGGGTTTTTATATTTCTTAACATTGGACGTGATCGTCTCTTACTAGGTTGCTAGCTACCGCTGCGATACGGATTATCAAGCTACCGCTGCAACACGGATTACAAACAGGAAAAAGCCTACGGCTTTTTCTTCTTTGGAATAGTAAAAGACGATCCTCAAAGAATCAGACAGCTAACTAAGTTTATAATTTGTTCCTTATCATAATTAGCATTGGACTGATCGTCTCTTACTGGCTTTCTAGCTACCGCTGTAACCCGGATACCGCTGCAATATGGATATCTTGCAGCTACCCCTGAAACCACCACATATCAGTTACTATGGGTGAGAGATCGCTCTTTACTTTTTAGTTACTATACGCTGGAAGTTCGTTCTTTACTGTAAACTTTTGCTTTGATCTGACTCTATGTTTAGTGGTTTTGGGTTTTTATATTTCTTAGCATTGGACTGATCGTCTTTTACTAGGTTGCTAGCTACTTCTTTAACCCAAATTATGAGAGGCAGCCTGGACGAGTGGTCCAAGGCACTGATGTTAGCCACCAGTCTCTTCGGAAGCGTGGGTTCAAATCTTACCGCTGGTTTACGATTATGTTTGAAAGACTGCAGTGTGAAAAGACATCAAAAATGCAGTTTTTGGTGGAAAAATTTATTCTCTTTTAGAAATAATTTATTTTAGTTACTATAGATTTCTAACCCAATTTATTTCCTTTAAAATGAGCCATTGAACAACAATCTACGATGTTCCAAAGCCAAGCTATCTGTGGAAAAGAAAGAAAATAAAAAAAAATATCCTGTTTAGGCAGAATGTTGTAGTAGCTGCCACTTTTCTTGGTTTTCAAGCCAATATATTTCCCTTGCTGTTCAAGCCAAGGGACAGAAAGTTTACTATACAGGGGTTTCGGACAAGGCGGTTCTGATGGTGTACTTTTTGTTTTGATCTGACTCCTTTTTAGGAACTATGGGTTTTTATATTTCTTAACATTGGACCTGATCGTCTCTTACTAGGTTGCTAGCTACCGCTGCAACCCGGATAATGGTGTACTTTTTATTTCGATCTGACTCCTTTTTTAGGAGCTACGGGTTTTTATATTTCTTAACATTGGAAGTGATCGTCTCATACTAGATTGCTAGCTACCCCTGCAACCCGGATTATTCCAATGATCGTTTATTAATGTAAAATTTGAATATATTTAAAAAATGTAACTGTACTAGCCTACACTCTAAAGTTAAGTTGCCTATAAAATTTAGTATAGGCAAGATGTCGTTCTTTATTATAACTTCTTTGAAATAGTAAGAGACGAACCTCATGTAACTACCCCTGGAACCACCATTTATTAGTTACTATGGATGAGAGATCGTTCTTTACTGTAAATTATCTAGTAGGGTTTCAGACAAGGTATTTCTAATGATGTATTTTTGTTTTGATCTGACTCTATTTTTAGGAGTTTTGGGTTTTTATATTTCTTAGCATTGGACTGATCGTCTCTTACTAGGTTGCTAGCTACTGCTGCAACCCAAATTCACATATATATTTATTTATGAGAGGCAGCCTGGCCGAGTGGTCCAAGGCACTGGTGTTAGCCACCAGTCTCTTCAGAGGCGTGGGTTCAATTCCTTACCGCTGGTATACGATTATATTTGAAAGACTGCAGTGTGAAAAGACATCAAAATGCAGTTTTTGGTGGAAAAATTTATTCTCTTTTAGAAATAATTTATTTTAGTTACTATAGATTTTTAACCCAATTAATTTCCTTTAAAATGAGCCATTGAACAATCCTCTACGATGTTCCAGTGCCAAGCTATCTCTGGATACAAAAGAAAAAAAAAAGAAAAAAGAAAAAAATATCCCGTTTAGGCAGAATGTTGTAGTAGCTGCCACTTTTCTTGATTTTCAAGCCAATATATTTCCCTTGCTGTTCAAGCCAAGGGACAGAAATTTTACTATGCAGGGGTTTCGGACAAGGCGGTTTTAATGGTGTACTTTTTGTTTTGATCAGACTCTTTTTTTAAGAACTATGGGTTTTTATATTTCTTAACATTGGACGTGATCGTCTCTTTCTAGGTTGCTAGCTACCACTGCAACCCGGATTTTATACCCGTATTCAAGGTTAAACATAAGTCAACCACGCCTAACAAATTAAATTACAAAAAGAATTTCACAATTTCATACAAAGCAATCATCACGCACTTTGAACACAGACCAACACGAATTTTCACGGTGGTTGAATTCCGGTCATTACACTGTCTGCTTGTATTGGTGGGAGCACTGTCCGCTTCCTTATATTATAGATATATGGTGGGACTGTCCACTTGTAATCGTTATAGCTATATGGGGGGACTGCCCGCTTCCTTATATTATATATGTACCACTATACAAGTTTGTATAGGCAAGAGTTCGTTCTTTATTGTAACAAGCCCAGCTAGCTGAAAAGAAAAAAAAGTCTTGATGCAACCTATTGTAAAATACTTGATAACTTCAATTCAATTCAGTGATGGTCTCTTACTAGGCTGCTAGCTACCGCTGCAACCCGAAAATGGAAATGAAATAATCCCTATTTCTTTTTCAGTTAACATGGGCTAGGTGTCGTTCCTTATTGTAAAAACAGGAAAAAGCCTACGGCTTTTTCTTCTTTGAAATAGTAAGAGACGAACCTCAAGCAATCAAGCAGCTAACTAAGTCCAATTTATGCAGTGGTATGTTATTCCAATATTTATGAGAGGCAGCCTGGCCGAGTGGTCCAAGGCACTGGTGTTAGCCACCAGTCTCTTCGGAGGCGTGGGTTCAAATCTTACCGCTGGTATAAGATTATGTTTGAAAGACTGGAGTGTGAAAAGACATCGAAAATGCAGTTTTTAACCACTCCTCACGCCCATACACGCTCTTTATTGTAACATACTCCAACATCAAGCAATACTTTTCAAAAGGCTTTATTATATTTTTTCAGAACAAGTTCTTTACGTAATGTCCTTCCTAAATCAATTTTGCACTATGTAACACTGTAACACTTCAAAAATTTGTTGAATATTGTGATTGGCCGATAAAACCTTTGGGCTGACGTTCAATTTGATGTGTGAGCCTAAAAAGTCTTTTGCTAGGCGTTCAACTTCCCTCGGCCAAGTGGCTGACCACATCAGAATTTGACTTTCACCGCCAGTTTGTCGAAAAATTGTCTTGATTTGTGGTTCAAAGCCCATATCAAGCATCCTCTCCGCTTCGTCCAGGACTATGTAAGTACATCACCTAAGGTTTATTTTTCCTGTTTCTAAAAATTCAATTATTCTCCCAGGAGTAGCAATACAAAGCTCAGATCCTTGTTCCAAATTTCTTATTTGCTGCAACTTTGGAGACCCACCGAAGACACATGTGCTTCTTATGCGAGACGACGCTCCATAATTGTCTGCCACAACTTTGATCTATTGTGCTAAATCTCTACTTGGAGCCAAAATCAAAGCTATGGGTCCATCTCCTTTTTAAGATTAGCCTGGGTTTTAATGTGGACGATCGATGGCAGTATATAGGCCAGCGTTTTACATGATCCAGTTGATGCAACGCCTACCATATTTCTACCAGATAAGGCAATTGGCCAACCTTGTGCTTGGATTGGAGTGGGACTATGTAATTCTTGTGATGTCAGCTGAGATTTTAAATTGTCAGGAAAACCAGATTCTTTGATTGACATGATTGGATGAGGGACGTCTACTCCTTCAACTAGAATTTCTTTAGAATCACGATAGCTGTCTACTTATTTTTTGGATCTTTTTACGACAGTAGGATGGGGATTATAGAAATTCTTTTGTATTGGCTGTCGTTGGTAAGTGGCATCACGTCCTTGGTTTGAAAAATTACCACCTGAATTTTTAGACCCTTCGAACTTCAAGTTGTGACTAGTATTCTGTTCTCGTGTAGACTTGTAAAAAGTTCTATTGGAGTTTCGAGATCCTTCAAACCTGTTGTTGTGAGTAATATGATGGCGAGGTAAGCATTCTGTCGTGCCACCTGCTTATCTTCGATTTAAATAACTTGAGTGCATGTTTCTATAACTATTTTGGATCTTAATAAAGACCAGTGGTGGGGAATTTTAATACATTGTCTTTAAATATAGCTGTACAGGCACATACTGTAGTTAAGTGGCATATACAAGTTAGAATAGGCAACAGTTTGTTCCTTATAATAATGACTAATAATAGCTCTGCATAGTCCCCGTTTATGATTAACTAGACTGATCATTTGTATAACATACCGTAGACAAGCAACTCTCAAAAGGCATTTGCTTCAAGTCATCTTGTCAATAGAGTACGTCAGTTAATTTTGTCGTTCTTTACTATAAACTGCATTAGATCCTCTTGACTGGCATCGATCTTTTATGTATTGTTCTGTACTAGGTTTCAGCCATCTCTACAGCCATGATACTGATGGAAATTACATCATCCCTATTTATATTTCAGTTAACATGGGCTAGGTGTCGTTCTTTATTGTAAAAGTTTCCTCAACAGATGTTTATTGGTAATGATGATGACACACAGGAAAAAGCCTGCGGCTTTTTCTTCTTTGAAATAGTAAGAGACGAACCTCAAACAATCAAGTAGCTAATTAAGTCCAATGTATGCTTTAATTTGCTATTCCAATGATCGTCTTTTAGTGTCAAATAGCTAACTAAGTCCAATGTATGCAATGGTTTGTTATTCCAATGATCGTCTTTTAATGTAAAAAAACTGATTACAAACAGGAAAAAGCCTACGGCTTTTTCTTCTTTGAAACAGTAAGAGACGAACCTCAAACAATCAAGTAGCTAACTAATTCCAATGTGTACAATTGTTCGTTATTCCAATAATCGTCTTTTAATGTAATAATTAAGTGGCTTATAAAATTTAGCATAGGGAAGAAGTCGTTCCTTATTATAATACCATGAACTGTTTTATTGCTTCAAAATTCAAATATCTTTGAAAAGACTGCAGTACGAAAATACATCAAAAATGCAATTTTTTTGACAAAATTGATTCTACTTTAAAAAGTATTTTATTTTTAATTACAAAAGTGACTAGATGTTGCAATTGCCTTTAAAATGAGCTATTATAAAACTCTCTATGATTTTCCAGTGCCCAGCTAGCTGAGCAGGAAAAAAAGCGGAAAGAAAAAAATATCCCGTTTGTGAAGAATAACGTGGTAAAAGTCTATTTTCTTGATTTTCAAGCCAATATATTTTCTCTGTTATTCAAGCCAAAGGGCGGTAAGTTTCCTTTATAGAGGATTCGGACAAGGTGGTTCTAATGGTGTACTTTTTGTTTTGATCTGACTCTTTTTTTAGGAGTTGGGGGGTTTTATATTTCTTAACATTGGAGGTGATCGTCTCTTACTAGGTTGCTAGCTACCGCTGCAACCCGGATATACTAACCTATACTATAATTAAGTGGTGTATAAAATTTAGTATAGGTAAAAGGTCGTTCTTTATTATAATATCTTTGAAAAGACTGCAGTATGAAAATACATCAAAAATGCAATTTTTTTGACAAAATTGATTCTACTTTAAAAAGTATTTTATTTTTAATTACAAAAGTGACTAGATGTTGCAATTGCCTTTAACATGAGCTATTATACAACTCTCTACGATTTTCCAGTGCCCAGCTAGCTGAGCATGAAAAAAAAGTGGAAAGAAAAAAATATCCCGTTTGTGGAGAATAACGTGGTAAAAGTCTATTTTCTTGATTTTCAAGCCAATATATTTTCTTTGTTATTCAAGCCAAAGGGCGGTAAGTTTTCTTTATAGAGGATTCGGACAAGGCGGTTCTAATGGTGTACTTTTTGTTTTGATCTGACTCTTTTTTTAGGAGTTGGGGGGCATTATATTTCTTAACATTGGAGGTGATCGTCTCTTACTAGGTTGCTAGCTACCGCTGCAACCCGGATCTTCAAATGATCGTCCTTTAATGTAATTTCATGCTATATTATTACAAACAGGAAAAAACCTATGGCTTTTTCTTCTTTGAAATAGTAAGAGACGAGCCTCAAGCAATCAATTAGCTAACTAAGTCCAATGTATGCAGTGGTATGTTATTCCAATGATCGTCTTTTAATGTGAACAGCCATGATACTGATGGGAATTACATAATCCCTATTTATGTTTCACTTAACATGGGCTAGGTGTCGTTCTTTATTGTAAAATTTTTCTTCCAGGAGACAAAAAGCAAAACTAATTTTAGAATTTTCATGTATTTTTGTTGTTTAAATTAAAAAATTACTATTATTGATTAGGCATCATAAATATTTTTGCAGTTTACATAATAATTTTAGCGATTAAGCCAAAAAAGAAAATTTTGGTTCCAGGAGTTTCGGTTACTATTGAGACAAGTAGCTATTATTACTATAGAGTTCATTACCATGAACTGTTTTATTGCTTCAAAATTCAAATATCTTTGAAAAGACTGCAGTATGAAAATACATCAAAAAGGCAATTTTTTTGACAAAATTGATTCTACTTTAAAAAGTATTTTATTTTTAATTACAAAAGTGACTAGATGTTGCAATTACCTTTAAAATGAGCTATTATACAACTCTCTATGATTTTCCAGTGCCCATCTAGCTGAGCAGAAAAAAAAAGCGGAAAGAAAAAAATATCCCGTTTGTGGAGAATAACGTGGTAAAAGTCTATTTTCTTGATTTTCAAGCCAATATATTTTCTTTGTTATTCAAGCCAAAGGGCGGTAAGTTTCCTTTATAGAGGATTCGGACAAGGCGGTTCTAATGGTGTACTTTTTGTTTTGATCTGACTCTTTTTTTAGGAGTGGGGGGGTTTTATATTTCTTAACATTGGAGGTGATCGTCTCTTACTAGGTTGCTAGCTACCGCTGCAACCCGGATTCTTATGACTCGTCATAATACTTTATTATGAAGTCATAACACTTCTTATGACTCGTATCAAATATCCATAACCTAACAAAAAGTAAAACTAATTTTTTAATTTTCAGGTATTTTGTTAGTTTGAAAAAAAAGATTAAAATTATTGCTCAGATATCATAAATATTTTTGCAGTTTACATAATAACTTTAGCGATTATAAACTGTAAAATAAGATATATTAAAAAATGGAATTTTTTGGTCTTAAACTACATAGTCAATCCCACATCGGGTAGTTAGAACCTAACCAAAAATAAAACTAATTTTAACATTTTAAGGTATTTTTCTAGCTTGTATTGAAATATTCAAACTATTGCTCGGATACCATGGATATTTTTGCAATTTACACAAGCTAATAAGAATATCCATTTATATAATTTATAAAGAATATAAATTAATATAGGTAAGAGGTCGTTCTTTATTATATTTCAAGCCAATATATTTTCTTTGTTATTCAAGCCAAAGGGAGGTAAGTTTCCTTTATAGAGGATTCGGACAAGGCGGTTCTAATGGTGTACTTTTTGTTTTGATCTGACTCTTTTTTTAGGAGTTGGGGGGTTTTATATTTCTTGACATTGGAGGTGATCGTCTCTTACTAGGTTGCTAGCTACCGCTGCAACCCGGATATGCTAGCTACCGCTGCAACCCGGATTCTCTATTATAAGTATAGCTCGTTGTTTAATGCAATACTTGTCAAAAGATGAACGTGTATAAACATTGCATTCACTTATTACGTCACATATGGTTATCTTTTAATGTATTATTACAAACAGGAAAAAGCCCACGGCTTTTTCTTCTTTGGAATAGTAAGAGACGAACCTCAAAGAATCAGGCAGCTAACTACGTCCAATATAAGCAATTGTTTGTTCTTCTAATGATCATCTTTTAATTTGGCATTTCTTACTAGGTTGCTAGCTACCACTTAAACCCGGATTATGTAATAGGTTGCTAGCTACCGCTGCAACCTAGATATTCTTATTTCTGCTACTATGGGCTAAGGCTCGTTCTTTCATGTAAAACTAGCAAAACATTTTTAAGCCTGATGAAGATTTAACTAATGTGTCAAAAGTAAGGTTGCAAGTCGACGATTTGGTTTTGGCCTTATTATAATTGGTATGGTGAAATAATAATATGCATATGGCTCTTAAATCATACTTGTTTATGGTTCCATATGGTCTATTGGCTAGGATAGTTAACTTTCACTTAACAGGCTCGGGTTCGATTCCCGGCGTGGGAAAATTTTTAACTCTATAATCTTCGAACATTTGAACCTTTTATAATTTATAATGATGTATAATATAAATACTGTAATCTTAACTATAGTGAAGTTGCGTATGCAAGTTAGTATAGGGAAGAGTTCGATCTTTATTATAACTAGCTACCGCTGCAACCCGGATTACTAACCTATACTATAAGTAATTGGCGTATAAAATTTAGTATAGGCAAGAGGTCGTTCTTTATTATATTAGTTACTATAGATTTTTATCCCAATTAATTTCCTTTAAAATGAGCTATTGAACAACCCTCTACGATGTTCCAGTGCCAAGCTATCTGTGGAAAAGAAAAAAGAAAAAAGAAAAAAAATATTCCGTTTGTGGAGAATAACGTGGTAAAAGTCTATTTTGTTGATTTTCAAGCCAATATATTTTCTTTGTTATTCAAGCCAAAGGGCGGTAAGTTTCCTTTACAGAGGATTCGGACAAGGCGGTTCTAATGGTGTACTTTTTGTTTTGATCCGACTCTTTTGTTAGGAGTTGGAGGGTTTTATATTTCTTAACATTGGAGGTGATCGTCTCTTACTAGGTTGCTAGCTACTGCTGCAACCCGGATTGAGCTACTAACCTGCACTATAATGTAATCTTAACTGTAGTGAAGTTGCGTATGTAAGTTAGCATAGGGAAGAGTTCGATCTTTATTATACACAAAAGCGACTAGATGTAGTAATTTCCTTTAAAATGAGCCATTATACAGCTCTCTATGATTTTGCATTGTCCATCTAGCTGAGGAGTAAAAAAAACGGAAAGAAAAAAAAGATGCTGTTTGTGGAGGATATCGTGGTTAAAGTCAATTTTCTTGATTTTCAAGCCAATATAATTTCTTCGTTATTCAAGCCAAAGGACGGGAAGTTTCTTATATAGAAGTTTTGGTAAAGGCGGTTCTAATAAGTGTACTTTTTGTTTTGATCTGAATCTTTTTTTAGGAGTTATCGGTTACATTAGTTTCTAATATGAGGCGTGATCATCTCTTACTAGTTTGCTAGCTACCGTTGCAACCCAGATGATGGTGCTAGCTACCGCTGCAACCTGGACTTTACTAACCTATACTACAGTTAAGTGGCCTATAAAGTTTAATATAGGCAAGAGGTCGTTCTATATTATATGCTAGCTACCGCTGCATTTAGTATAGCCAAGAGGTCGTTCTTTATTATAAAGTGTTCTAAAATCGTGGCCATCATTACATCAAAACCTTTCTTATTTGAAAGGGATCTTAGACTCTTCAATTGGTATTTTGTCTTTATCTGCTCACAACTGTCACAATGCATTGTGGGGTATACATCCCTAATGTTATCTACCTTATCAAGGCTCTCACCAAATAATTTTATTATTTTATTTTAATCCACAGAAACTCTAATATTGCTATCACCTTAAATGAAGTCTTGACTATTATTACGACAGAGTCTACTTGACACTTCTTCTATGTAATGACTTAGTTCCTTGTACGAGCCCTCGACTTTTAGTAGATTAATATGTTGTATAATCTTACATTTTGATACTGCCTTATATACGCTATTAATGAAACAGTTCAAGACAGGAAAATGTGGAGCTAGTGCCCTTAGAGAACGCAAATAGCTCTGACATCCCTCATTTGGGCTACAGTATAACGAATGCCCATGCTTTCTTGTGTCCCTGTAATTGATTTCACAATAATCCAAGCCGCCAAGGTAGAAATTAACCACTTTGTCAGTTGAAAATTTTAATGCTATATTATTTTCAAGGATATCAAAAAGAATTTGACATAATTCAATATCCGTCGGATAGAGCTTGCAGATATCAGGGTGACATTGCCAAGTAACCTGCTGCCCAATTTTTGGTTTTGAATGTTTACTCAGATTGTTATAGGTGACTTCAGCCATCATAATTTCCTTGTCAGATCTAGATTCAGAGCATTCTTCAATAGTTGTCTCGTACTTTTCAGGACAGTTTGTTCTACTACACAGAGAATTTTTTGCCAAATATTCAGTAGAACTAAAAGAACTGTTTAAAACACAGTTAGAAATGCTTTTTTCTTGAGTCGGTGCTCCAGGAATTTGTTCTAAATCATTAGTCTTACAAACACATTTACTAATAACCCTAACAGGCTCGTTTTCGCCATAATTGAAAAACATTGCTTTTCCTTCGCTGTTGATAGGTATGCTTGTATATATGTTTTTATTGCTGCTACATAAACTGCAATTGCTCCTTCCAAAATTAATATACGAATTTTCAAAGAAGTACGCCTCCGTATATTCACTGTGTTGTCGAACATTTTCCATTGCATCTGTAAACTGTTCCGCAGTTGCCAATCCATACCTTGGAAGCTTTTCATTAAACTGACAACATTTCTTTTGGATATTACTATGAAGCTTTGCCAAGGAATTTCTAGCCGACTTTTCAACAGCATCCGCTCTTTCAAAGAGAATTTTAATCTGTAATTTTGAATACTTTTCGTGATCCTGGTAAAACATGCGTAAAATGTTTCTCAATTTACGAAGATCAGCCTGCATTTTTGCCATCTTCTTGTATTTCTGAATGTAATTTTTCCGTTTGTCCTTATGCGTTCTTCGGTACAACCTCGCAGAGAATTTAATTTTTTCATTATAGCTTTTGTCACCCCAGTATCTACCCATTATTCTGGTAGCAACTTTTTTCTTATGTTTGTTTCGGTAATCTTCATCATTATCATACCGTTCCCTGCTCTTTTGTCTAGCCTGCTCAATTGTTGCTTCTCTATAAAGTTTATCATTGTGATAACGCTCCTTGATCTTTTGTCTAGCCTGCTCAATTCTTGCTTCTCTGTAATGTTCATCATTACCATACCGTTCCTTGATCTTTTGTTTGGCTGTCTCAATTTTTGCATGTCTATAATCTTCATCATTGTGATAACGTTCCCTGCTCTTTTGTCTAGCCTGCTCAATTGTTGCTTCTCTATAAAGTTTATCATTGTGATAACGCTCCTTGATCTTTTGTTTAGCCTGCTCAATTCTTGCTTCTCTGTAATGTTCATCATTACCATACCGTTCCTTGATCTTTTGTTTGGCTGTCTCAATTTTTGCATGTCTATAATCTTCATCATTGTGATAACACATCTTGCTGTTTTCTTTTGCTCTCTCAATTATTACTTCTCGATACGCCTGGTCGGTTGAATACCTTTGCTTTTTTCTTTTCAAGTTACTATCTCTGTTGTTTGTGTAGTACTCTTTCTTCAACTTGCGTATAGCCTGCTTTGATCTAACCATTATTCTAATCAAGAATGAGAGAATTTTCAGTTTTGACTTTCCTTATATACTAATTATGACGTCACTATTCACGTCATAACTCTAATATAAAACTATGATGACGTTCATTATTTATCTAGTAGGGTTTCAGACAAGGTATTTCTAATGATGTACTTTTGTTTTGATCTGACTCTATTTTTAGGAGTTTTGGGTTTTTATATTTCTTAGCATTGGACTGATCGTCTCTTACTAGGTTGCTAGCTACTGCTGCAACCCAAATTCACATATATATTTATTTATGAGAGGCAGCCTGGCCGAGTGGTCCAAGGCACTAGTGTTAGCCACCAGTCTCTTCAGAGGCGTGGGTTCAATTCTTACCGCTGGTATACGATTATGTTTGAAAGACTGCAGTGTGAAAAGACATCAAAATGCAGTTTTTGGTAGAAAAATTTATTCTCTTTTAGAAATAATTTATTTTAGTTACTATAGATTTTTAACCCAATTAATTTCCTTTAAAATGAGCTATTGAACAACCCTCTACGATGTTTCAGTGCCAAGCTATCTCTGGATACAAAAGAAAAAAAAAGAAAAAAAAAAAGAAATATCCCGTTTAGGCAGAATGTTGTAGTAGCTGCCACTTTTCTTGATTTTCAAGCCAATATATTTCCCTTTCTGTTCAAGCCAAGGGACAGAAATTTTACTATGCAGGGGTTTCGGACAAGGCGGTTCTAATGGTGTACTTTTTGTTTTGATCTGACTCTTTTTTTAAGAACTATGGGTTTTTATATTTCTTAACATTGGACGTGATCGTCTCTTACTAGGTTGCTAGCTACCGCTGCAACCCGGATTTTATAGATCACTGTGAATATATGGAGGCATAATTGTTCTTTTCTTAGTTTCAGCTTTAATTCGATGATCCAGACTTTATGTACTAACTACATCCAAAGACTATGACGTCATTGTTTAATATAGTATATAAAAAATTAAGTTTTTCGTAAAAAAAATTAATTAAAAAAAAATTAAGTACAAATAGCGCTAGATCTAGAGATTTCCTTTAAAATGAGCCATTGAACAACTCTCTACGATGTTCCAGTGCCAAGCTATCTGTGGAAAAGAACGAAAAAAATATCCCGTTTGTGGAGAATAACGTGGTTAAAGTCAATTTTCTTGATTATCAAGCCAATATATTTTCTTTGTTCTTCAAGCCGCAGGGCGGTAAGTTTCCTTTATAGGGGTTTCGGACAAGGCGGTTCTAATGGTGTACTTTTGTTTTGATTTGACTCTGTTTTTAGGAGTTAGGGGTTTTTATATTTCTTAACATTGGAGGTGATCGTCTCTTACTAGGTTGCTAGCTACCGCTGCAACCCGGATTCCTTTAAATAGTAAGAGACAAAACTCAAACAATCATGTAGCTAACTAAGTCCAATGTATGGAATGGTTTGTTATTTCAGAGATCGTCTTTTAATGTCATTACCAAACTATACTACAATTGAGTGGCGTATAAAATTTTGTATAGGTGAGAGGTCATTCTTTATTATAAATTCCAGTGCAAAGCTATCGCTGGAAAAGAAGAAAAAAGAAAAAAATATCCCGTTTGTCGAGAATAACGTGGTTAAAGTCAATTTTCTTGATTTTCAAGCCAATATATTTCCCTTGCTGTTCCAGCCAAAGGGCGGTAAGTTTCCTTTCAAGGGATTTCGGACAAGGCGGTTCTAATGCTGTACTTTTTGTTTTGATCTGACTCCTTTTTTAGGAGCTATGGGTTTTTATATTTCTTAACATTGGACGTGATCGTCTCTTACTAGGTTGCTAGCTAGGTTGCTAGGTTTCTAGTAGTATGGAAAGACATCAAAAATACAGTATTTAGTGGAAAAATTTATCCTGTTTTAATTTGTTTTAGTTACAAAAGGTTTTTAAACCAATTAATTTCCTTTAAAATGAGCCATTGAACAACTTTCTGCGATGTTCCAGTGCAAAGCTATCTCTGGATAACAAGAAAAAAATATCCTATTTAGGCAGAATGTTGTAGTAGCTGCCACGTTTTAGTTACAAAAGGATTTTAATCCAATTAATTTCCTTTAAAATGAGCCATTGAACAACTCTCTACGATCTTCCAGCGCAAAGCTATCTCTGGAAAAGAAGAAAAAAGAAAAAAATATTCCGTTTGTGGAGAATAACGTGGTTAAAGTCAATTTTCTTGATTTTCAAGCCAATATATTTCCCTTGCTGTTCAAACCAAAGGGCGGTAAGTTTCCTCTCAAGGGTTTTCGGACAAGGCAGTTCTAATGGTGTACTTTTTGTTTTGATCTGACTCCTTTCTTAGGAACTATGAAGGTTTTACATTTCTTAACATTGGACGTGATCGTCTCTTACTAGGTTGCTAGCTACCGCTGCAACCCGGATTACTAACCTATACTATACTTAAGTGGCGTATAAAATTTATTATAGGCAAAAGGTCGTTCTTTATTATAAGCTACCACTGCAACCCGGATATCATTTACTATGGGAGAGAGATCGTTCTTTACTGTAATACACACAGGAAAAAGCCTACGGCTTTTTCTTCTTTGAAATAGTAAGAGACGAGTCTAAAGCAATCAAGTAGCTAGCTAATTCCAATGTATGCAATTGTTTTTTATTCCAATGATCGTCTTTTATTGTAAAAAGAAAAAAATATGCCGAATGGCAGAATGTTGAAGTAGCTGCCACTTTTCTAAATTTTTCACCAGCACCTTGGACCACTCGGCCACGCTGCCTCTCATAACTATATATGTGAATCTCCCGTTCCCATACTCCACGGTTGAAGCCAGGCAAGAAAAAAAGCCTCGGCGAAAAATAGTTGAAATACTAGTTGGAGTTTTGTGGTCTTTGAAATTGTCTGTATTATTATGTTGTCTGTATTATTATGTTGCTAGCTACTGCTGCAAGCTGGATTCACATATATAGTTATAAAAAAAAAGAAAAACAATATCCCCTTTAGGCAGAATGTTGTACTAGCTGCCACTTTTCTTGAATTTCAAGCCAATATATATCCCTTGCTGTTCAAGCCAAGGGAAAGTTTTGTGGTCTTTGAAATTGTCTGTATTATTATGTTGTCTGTATTATTATGTTGCTAGCTACTGCTGCAAGCTGGATTCACATATATAGTTATAAAAAAAAGAAAAACAATATCCCGTTTAGGCAGAATGTTGTACTAGCTGCCACTTTTCTTGAATTTCAAGCCAATATATATCCCTTGCTGTTCAAGCCAAGGGAAAAAAGTACCGCTGCAACCCGGACTTTGTTTCAGCCATCTCTACAGCCATGATACTGATGGAAATTACATAATCCCTATTTATGTTTTAGTTAACATGGGCAAGGTGTCGTTCTTTATTGTAACAGCCCGGAAAACCTTAACTATAATTAAGTGGCGTATAAAATTTAGTATAGGCAAGAGGTCGTTCTTTATTATAACTAGGTTGCTAGCTACTGCTGCAACCCAAATTCACATATATATTTATTTATGAGAGGCAGCCTGGCCGAGTGGTCCAAGGCACTGGTGTTAGCCACCAGTCTCTTCGGAGGCGTGGGTTCAAATCTTACCGCTGGTATACGATTATGTTTGAAAGACTGCAGTGTGAAAAGACATCGAAAATGCAGTTTTTGGTGGAAAAATTTATTCTCTTTTAGAAATAATTTATTTTAGTTACTATAGATTTTTAACCCATTTAATTTCCTTTAAAATGAGCTATTGAACAACCCTCTACGATGTTCCAGTGCCAAGCTATCTCTGGATACAAAAAAAGAAAAGAGAAAAAAATATCCCGTTTGGGGAGAATAACGTGGTTAAAGTCAATTTTTTTGATTTTCAAGCCAATATATTTCCCTTGCTGTTCAAGCCAAGGGACAGAAAGTTTCCTGTACAGGGGTTTTGGACAAGGCGGTTCTAATGGTGTACTTTTTGTTTTGATCTGACTCCTTTGTTAGGAACTATGGGTTTTTATATTTCTTAACATTGGACGTGATCGTCTCTTACTAGGTTGCTAGCTACCACTGCAACCCGGATTTAAAATGAGCCATTGAACAACTCTCTACGATGTTCCAGTGCAAAGCTATCTGTGGAAAAGCAAAAAAGAAACAAAAAAAAATATCCCGTTTAGGCAGAATGTTGTAGTAGCTGCCACTTTTCAAAATCCCGTGTCGAGTATCTAAAACCTAGCATAAAACAAAACTAATTTTAAAATTTTCAGGTATTTCTCTTGTTTGAATTACAAAATTAGCATTATTGGTTAGACACCATAAATATTTTTGCATTTTACATAATAAGTTTAGCGATTCTGGACTGAAAACTAAAATAATTGCAATTATGAGACAATAATACGGAGATATGTACTTTACGGGTTACAAACCAAAAAAAGTTTGGTTCCAGGATGCAATAATAAATTTGAACTAAGATGAAAAAAAATTTTCTTCCAGGAGACAAAAAGCAAAACTAATTTTAGAATTTTCATGTATTTTTGTTGTTTAAATTAAAAAATTACTATTACTGATTAGGCAATCAGTAATAGTAATAATTTACATAATAATTTTAGCGATTAAGCCAAAAAAGAAAATTTTGGTTCCAGGAGTTTCGGTTACTATTGAGACAAGTAGCTATTATTACTATAGAGTTCATTACCATGAACTGTTTTATTGCTTCAAAATTCAAATATCTTTGAAAAGAGTGCAGTATGAAAATACATCAAAAATGTAATTTTTTTGGCAAAATTGATTCTACTTTAAAAAGTATTTTATTTTTAAATACAAAAGTGACTAGATGTTGCAATTTACTTTAAAATGAGCTATTATACAGCTCTCTATGATTTTCCAGTGCCCAGCTAGCTGAGGAGAAAAATCAAGCGGAAAGAAAAAATATCCCGTTTGTGGAGAATAACGTGGTAAAAGTCTATTTTCTTGATTTTCAAGCCAATATATTTTCTTTGTTATTCAAGCCAAAGGGCGGTAAGTTTCCTTTATAGAGGATTCGGACAAGGCGGTTCTAATGGTGTACTTTTTGTTTTGATCTGACTCTTTTTTAGGAGTTGGGGGTTTTATATTTCTTAACATTGGAGGTGATCGTCTCTTACTAGGTTGCTAGCTACTGCTGCAACCCGGATAATAAAATGATTACAAGCAGGAAAAGCCCACGGCTCTTTCCTCTTTGAAATAGTAAGAGCGAACCTCAAACAATCAAGTAGCTAACTATTTCCAATGTATGCAATTGTTTGTTATTCCAGTGATCGTCTTTTAATGTAATAAAAATAATTTGTTTTAATTACAAAAGGTTTTTAACCCAATTAATTTCCTTTAAAATGAGCCATTGAATAACTCTCTACGATGTTCCAGTGCCATGCTATCTGTTGAACTACTAACCTATACTATAATTAAGTGGCGTATAAAATTTAGTATAGGCAAGAGGTCGTTCTTTATTATAATTAATGAAACAGTTCAAGACAGGAAAATGTGGAGCTAGTGCCCTTAGAGAACGCAAATAGCTCTGACATCCCTCATTTGGGCTACAGTATAACGAATGCCCATGCTTTCTTGTGTCCCTGTAATTGATTTCACAATAATCCAAGCCGCCAAGGTAGAAATTAACCACTTTGTCAGTTGAAAATTTTAATGCTATATTGTTTTCAAGGATATCAAAAAGAATTTGACATAATTCAATATCCGTCGGATAGAGCTTGCAGATATCAGGGTGACATTGCCAAGTAACCTGCTGCCCAATTTTTGGTTTTGAATTTTTACTCAGATTGTTATAGGTGACTTCAGCCATCATAATTTCCTTGTCAGATCTAGTTTTAGAGCATTTTTCAATAGTTGTCTCGTACTTTTCAGGACAGTGTGTTCTACTACACAGAGAATTTTTTGCCAAATATTCAGTAGAACTAAACGAACTGTTTAAAACACAGTTAGAAATGCTTTTTTCTTGAGTCGGTGTTCCAGGAATTTGTTCTAAATCATTAGTCTTACAAACACATTTACTAATAACCCTAACAGGCTCGTTTTCGCCATAATTGAAAAACATTGCTTTTCCTTCGCTGTTGATAGGTATGCTTGTATATATATTTTTATTGCTGCTACATAAACTGCAATTGCTCCTTCCAAAATTAATATACGAATTTTCTAAGAAGTACGCCTCCGTATATTCACTGTGTTGTCGAACATTTTCCATTGCATCTATAAACTGTTCCGCAGTTGCCAATCCATACCTTGGAAGCTTTTCGTTAAACTGACAACATTTCTTTTGGATATTGCCATGAAGCTTTGCCAAAGCATTTCTAGCCGACTTTTCAACAGCATCCGCTCTTTCAAAGAGAATTTTAATCTGTAATTTCGAATACTTTTCGTGATCCCGATAAAACATGCGTAAAATGTTTCTCAATTTACAAAGATCAGCCTGCATTTTTGCCATCTTCTTGTATTTCTGAATGTAATTTTTCCCTTTGTCCTTATGCGTTCTTCGGTACAACCTCGCAGAGAATTTAATTTTTTCATTATAGCTTTTGTCACCCCAGTATCTACCCATTATTCTGGTAGCAACTTTTTTCTTATGTTTGTTTCGGTAATCTATATCGTTATCATACCGTTCCTTGCTCTTTTGTTTCGCTGTCTCAATTTTCCCTTCTCGATACCCCTGATCCGTAAGATACCTCTGTTTTGCTCTGTCATATTTCATTTTCTTAAATCCTGGATCACAAGACATCTTAGTAGCAATCCTTACGCGTGCTCGAGCTTTATTGCGTTTGGTGGCATTTTTATCTCTTTTAAATAAACTTTTCTTATATTTCAGGATGTTAGCTTTATTTTTTGTGTAGTAAAGTTTTCTATTAGTAGAAATTTGGATTGTTCTATTTTGATATTGTTTTTGGTTATTCTTTCTTTTTTTCCACTCGCGTGAGACCATATTTTTTCAAGATTTAAAATTATTAAGCACACAAAATCCCGTGTCGAGTATCTAAAACCTAGCATAAAACAAAACTAATTTTAAAATTTTCAGGTATTTATCTTGTTTGAATTACAAAATTAGTATTATTGGTTAGACACCATAAATATTTTTGCAGTTTAAATAATAAGTTTAGTGATTCTGGACTGAAAACTAAAATAATTGCAATTATGAGACAATAATATGGAGATATGTACTTTACGGGTTACAGGATACAATAATAAATTTGAACTGAGATGAAAAAAAAATTTCTTCCAGGAGACAAAAAGCAAAACTAATTTTAGAATTTTCATGTATTTTTGTTGTTTAAATTAAAAAATTACTATTACTGATTAGGCATCATAAATATTTTTGCAGTTTACATAATAATTTTAGCGATTAAGCCAAAAAAGAAAATTTTGGTTCCAGGAGTTTCGGTTACTATTGAGACAAGTAGCTATTATTACTATAGAGTTCATTACATGGACTGTTTTATTGCTTCAAAATTCAAATATCTTTGAAAAGACTGCAGTATGAAAATACATCAAAAATGCAATTTTTTTGACAAAATTGATTCTACTTTAAAAAGTATTTTATTTTTAAATACAAAAGTGACTAGATGTTGCAATTTCCTTTAAAATGAGCTATTATACAGCTCTCTATGATTTTCCAGTGCCCAGCTAGCTGAGCAGAAAGAAAAAGCGGAAAGAAAAAAATATCCCGTTTGTGGAGAATAACGTGGTAAAAGTCAATTTTCTTGATTTTCAAGCCAATATATTTTCTTTGTTATTCAAGCCAAAGGGCGGTAAGTTTCCTTTATAGAGGATTCGGACAAGGCGGTTCTAATGGTGTACTTTTTGTTTTGATCTGACTATTTTTCTAGGAGTTGGGGGGTTTTATATTTCTTAACATTGGAGGTGATCGTCTCTTACTAGGTTGCTAGCTACCGCTGCAACCCGGATTATTGTAACTATGGGTTTTTATATTTCTTAACATTTGACGTGATCGTCTCTTACTAGGTTGCTAGCTACCGCTGCAACCCGGATATTACAAACAGATATTACGAACCCGGATATTACGAACCTCAAACGATCAAGTAGCTAACTAAGTCCAATGTATGCAATAATTTTTTATTCCAATGATCGTCTTTTAATGTATAAAATTGATATAAAGCTCGTTTAAACGACCTGATAGACAACACTGATGGTTAGAGTTTGGTGTTTAAGTTATCATATACTCTTAAAATTCTTTCTTATATGAACATTTCTTGGTGTAGTGGTTAGCACTTAAGACTTTGAATCCTGCGATTCGAGTTCAAATCCTGGTGGACGGTTGTTATTAAATGTAGCTTACTTATACTACCATTTAGGTTTCTGCTGTAATTCTTTCTTTTCAAAATTAAATTAGTTGCTATCGCCTAGAGTTAGTTCTTTACTACATCGTAATAATTTGTTTTATAATAATAATTAATTTTGTTAATTACAAAAGGTTTCTATATACAGCAGTTTCCTTAAAAATGAGCCATTACACAGCTCTTTAATATGATGACAAGGAACCGTTTGATTTAATACTTAAGTTACTATGGGTTAAAGTTCGTTCCTTATTGTAATTCTTTTAAATAGTAAGAGACGAAACTCAAACAATCAAGTAGCTAACAAAGTCCAATGTATGGAATGGTTTGTTATTTCAGTGATCGTCTTTTAATGTAAATTTACTAACCTATACTATAGTTAAGTGGCCTATATAATTTAGTATAGGCAAGAGATCGTTCTTTATTATAACTAATATAAAGCTACGACATTCATTATTTATCTAGTAGGGTTTCAGACAAGGTAGTTCTAATGATGTACTTTTGTTTTGATCTTACTCTATTTTTAGGAGTTTTGTTATATTTCTTAGCATGGGACTGATCGTCTCTTACTAGGTTGCTAGCTACTGCTGCAACCCAAATTCACATATATATTTATTTATGAGAGGCAGCCTGGCCGAGTGGTCCAAGACACTGGTGTTAGCCACCAGTCTCTTCGGAGGAGTGGGTTCAAATCTTACCGCTGGTATACGATTATGTTTGAAAGACTGCAGTGTGAAAAGACATCAAAAATGCAGTTTTTGGTGGAAAAATTTATTCTCTTTTAGAAATAATTTATTTTAGTTACAAAAGGTTTTTAACCCAATTAATTTCCTTTAAAATGAGCTATTGAACAACCCTCTACGATGTTCCAGTGCCAAGCTATCTGTGGAAAAGAAAAAGAAAAAAGAAAAAAGAAAAAAATATCCCGTTTGGGGAGAATAACGTGGTTAAAGTCAATTTTCTTGATTTTCATGCCAATATATTTCCCTTGCTGTTCAAGCCAAGGGACAGAAAGTTTCTTATACAGGGGTTTCGGACACGGCGGTTCTAATGGTGTACTTTTTAATTTGATCTGACTCCTCTGTTAGGAACTATGGGTTTTTATATTTATTAACATTGGACGTGATCGTCTCTTACTAAGTTGCTAGCTACCGCTGCAACCCGGATCAGGCACCTAACTAAGTCAAATGTATGTATTGGGTTTTTATTCCAATGACCGTCTTTTAGTGGAAAGTTTTAATATATTGACCTTAAATATAATAGCTGTACTAGCCTATACTTTAGTTAAGTGGCCTATAAAATTTAGTATAGGCAAGAGGTCGTTCTTTATTATATTTTTTGCCGACGTCTTCTATTGACTTCTGAAGCCACCTCAAACCCTTTGTATATATTGTGCTTCCCTGGTATCCTCGATCAAATAGGGTCAGTGGACGATTGCTTACCAATGCTCCACATGAATAATCACTGATCATTTCACTATTAAAGGTATGACCAGGTGCTTGTGACGTTCTTGCTATAGTTGAATTGTTTTAGTATTATTCATACTAGAAGGGTGTTCTAAAATACTTCTGTTCATGTTTTATACACCTAGCATAATCAATTCGTGTTTAGTTCCGTATCAAGTAACAAAAACCTAACAAAAAATAAAACTAGTCTAAAAATTTTCAAATATTTTTCTAGTTTAGATTAAAAGATTAAAGTTGTTGCTCAGATACCATAAATATTTCTGCAGTTTATAACCTTAGCGATTCTGAACTGAACACTAAAATAAAATAAAAATTGATTTTTTCAATTTTTACATCACTCATTACGTCATATATGGTTATTAGTACACAATCGGAGTTAGATAATCCGTCTTGTCACTTATTACGTCATATATGGTTATTAGTAGACACTCGGTAGAACATTCGTTATTTATTATAAACTTTATGTACATAAAAATCAAACATTTGTGAAAAGACTGCAGTATGAAAATACATCAAAAATGCTGTTTTTTTACAAAATTGATTCTACTTTCTAAAATATTTTATTTTTAATTACAAAAGGCACCAGATGTAGCAATTTTATTTAAAATGAGTTATTATACAGCTCTCTAAGATTTTCAAGTGCCCAGCTAGCTGAGAAGAAAGAAAAAGCGGGGAAAAAAGATGCCGTTTGTGAAGAATATCGTAATTAAAGTCAATTTTCTTGATTTTCAAGCCAATATATTTTCTTTGTTATTCAGGCCAAAGGACGGTAAGTTTGCTAAATAGAAGTTTTGGGAGAGGCGGTTCCAATAGTGTACTTCTTGTTTGGATTAGAATCTTTTTTCAGGAGTTATGGGTTACTTTAATTTTTACTATGGGGCGTGATCGTCTCTCACTAGGTTGCTAGCTACCGCTGCAACACAGATTGCTAGCTACCGCTGCAACCTGGATACCGCTGCAACCCTAATAATTTATTTAACTACCCCTCGAACCACCATGAATCAGTTACTATGGGCAAGAGATCGTTCTTTACTGTAACCGCTGCAACCCGGATTACTAATGATCGTCCTTTAATATAAATTTCATACGGCAGTCTATAAAAGATATTTTACTATTACAGCAAGTCTGATTTCTAACAACAATTTCTACTAAGCTTCAAACTTTTGGTTTTATTTTTTAAGGTTTATGAATTATTGTAATTCCTTGTTAAAATATATACAAATAATTTTTAATTACCAGTTTTTTTTCTCTTTATGCAATTAAATTTCTTTTCATACTGCAGTATATTCAGAGATATTTGATATCTGCGTGCACTCGGGATGTGGCAGGCGATATATGGACTCCTATCTGCAAAAATGTGGAATTTAGTAAAAAATATTTTTTTTGCCAAACGAAAGATCACGGATGCGTGTTAATTTGTTTTCTTTCCCCAGGGCTGACCGTATTGACCTAGTGGTTCTAGAATGCTACTAGCTAAAATAATGAAGATAATATAAATGAACCACAGTGTTCAGCTGCTTTGGACTTGAGTTCGTTTTTTAACTATAAATACAAACAGGAAAAAGCCTACGGCTTTTTCTTCTTTTAAATAGTAAGAGACGAGTCTCAAATAATCAAGTAGCTAGCTAATTCCAAAGGTATGCAATTTTTTGTTATTCCAATGATCGTTTTTTATTGTAACTTGGTTTTAGCCATCTCTACAGCCATGATACTTCTGGAAATTACATAATCCCTATTTATGTTTCAGTTAACATGGGCAAGGTGTCGTTCTTTATTGTAAGGTATACGATTATGTTTGAAAGACTGCAGTGTGAAAAGACATCAAAAATGCAGTTTTTGGTGGAAAAATTTATTCTCTTTTAGAAATAATTTATTTTAGTTACAAAAGGTTTGTAACCCAATTAATTTCCTTTAAAATGAGCTATTGAACAACCCTCTACGATGTTCCAGTGCCAAGCTATCTCTGGATACAAAAGGAAAAAAAAGAAAAAAATATCCCGTTTAGGCAGAATGTTGTAGTAGCTGCCACTTTTCTTAGTTTTCAAGCCAATATATTTCCCTTGCTGTTCAAGCTAAGGAACAGAAAGTTTACTGGTAACGAACTGTAACCGTTTATGATCGATTCTTTATGTGGTTTTGTGATTAACAAACTTATCTGTCTGAGATCGTTTAATGAAACTTATATATTTAAAATCAGCATACAAATCCGATTCTTTTGATGTATCTATTGATATTAAATTTCCGTTTTTTAGAGTTTTGGTCACTATTGAGACGAGTCACTCTTACGATACAGTTCGTTACCACGAACTGTTTAATTTTCAAGCCAACATATGTTCTTTGTTCTTAAAGCCAAGAGACAGTAGGTTTCCTATATAGGAGTCTCGGACAAGGCGGTTCTAGTTTACTTTGAGTTTCGATCTTCCACTACTTTTAGGAGTTATGGGTTATTGTATTTCTTAGTATGGGACGTGATCGTCCTTACTTGGTTGATAGCTATCACTGCAGCCCGGATTTATTGCTAGCTAACGCTTCAACCCGGATATACAATTGTGAAGTTTTTGATCAATCTTGTACATGAAAAAAACTAAATCCAGTGAAATTAATTAGCTAATTTGACAAGACATAGGTAACTAAGGGCAAGAGTTGGCTCTTTATTATAATCTATTCACGTCATAGCTCTAATATAAAACTATGATGACGTTCATTATTTATCTAGTAGGGTTTCAGACAAGGTATTTCTAATGATGTACTTTTGTTTTGATCTGACTCTATTTTTAGGAGTTTTGGGTTTTTATATTTCTTAGCATTGGACTGATCGTCTATTACTAGGTTGCTAGCTACTGCTGCAACCCAAATTCACATATATATTTATTTATGAGAGGCAGCCTGGTCGAGTGGTCCAAGGCACTGGTGTTAGACACCAGTCTCTTCAGAGGCGTGGGTTCAATTCTTACCGCTGATATACGATTATGTTTGAAAGACTGCAGTGTGAAAAGACATCAAAAGGCAGTTTTTGGTAGAAAAATTTATTCTCTTTTAGAAATAATTTATTTTAGTTACTATAGATTTATAACCCAATTAATTTCCTTTAAAATGAGCTATTGAACAACCCTATACGATGTTCCAGTGCCAAGCTATCTCTGGATACAAAAAAAGAAAAAAAAAATAAAAAAAGAGAAAAATATACCTTTTAGGCCGAATGTTTTAGTAGCTGCCACTTTTCTTTATTTTAAATCCAATATATTTACCTTGCTGTTCAAGCCAAGGGACAGAAATTTTACTATGCAGGGGTTTCGGACAAGGCGGTTCTAATGGTGTACTTTTTGTTTTGATCTGACTCTTTTTTTAAGAACTATGGGTTTTTATATTTCTTAACATTGGACGTGATCGTCTCTTACTAGGTTGCTAGCTACCGCTGCAACCCGGATCACTGTGATAACACATCTTGCTGTTTTGTTTTTCTCTCTCAATTATTACTTCTCGATACGGCTGGTAGTTTGACGAGATTTGTTTTGCTCTCTCAATTATTACTTCTCGATACGCCTGGTCGGTTGAATACCTTTGTTTTGCTCTCTCAATTATTACTTCTCGATACGCCTGGTCGGTTGAATACCTTTGTTTTGCTCTCTCAATTTTTACTTCTCGATGCGCCAGGTCGGTTGAATATTTTTGCTTTTCTCTTTTCAAGATACTATCTCTGTTGTTTGTGTAGTACTGTTTTTTCAACTTGCGTATAGCTTGCTTCGATCTAACCATTATTCTAATCAAGACTGAGAAAATTTACATCTTTGTTGTTCTTAAGTAGTAATTATGACGTCACGGCGTAATGATTTTTCTATTCACGTCATAGCTCTAATCTAATATAAAGCTATGACGACATTCATTATTTATCTAGTAGGGTTTCAGACAAGGTAGTTTCAATGATGTACTTTCGTTTTGATCTTACTCTATTTTTAGGAGTTTTGTTATATTTCTTAGCATGGGACTGATTGTCTCTTACTAGGTTGCTAGCTACTGCTGCAACCCAAATTCACATATATATTTATTTATGAGAGGCAGTCTGGCCGAGTGGTCCAAGACACTGGTGTTAGCCACCAGTCTCTTCGGAGGCGTGGATTCAAATCTTACCGCTGGTATACGATTATGTTTGAAAGACTGCAGTGTGAAAAGACATCAAAAATGCAGTTTTTGGTGGAAAAATTTATTCTCTTTTAGAAATAATTTATTTTAGTTACTATAGATTTTTAATCCAATTAATTTCCTTTAAAATGAGCTATTGAAAAACCCTCTACGATGTTCCAGTGCCAAGCTATCTGTGGAAAAGAAAAAAAAAGAAAAAAGAAAAAATATCCCGTTTGTGGAGAATAACATGGTTAAAGTCGATTTTCTTGATTTTCAAGCCAATATATTTCCCTTGCTGTTCAAGCCAATGGACAGAAAGTTTCCTATACAGGGGTTTCGGACAAGGCGGTTCTAATGGTGTACTTTTTGTTTTGATCTGACTCCTTTGTTAGGAACTATGGGTTTTTATATTTCTTAACATTGGACGTGATCGTCTCTTACTAGGTTGCTAGCTACCGCTGCAACCCGGATTTTTGGTTTTGAATGTTTACTCAGATTGTTATAGGTGACTTCAGCCATCATAATTTCCTTGTCAGATCTAGTTTTAGAGCATTTTTCAATAGTTGTCTCGTACTTTTCAGGACAGTTTGTTCTACTACACAGAGAATTTTTTGCCAAATATTCAGTAGAACTAAACGAACTGTTTAAAACACAGTTAGAAATGCTTTTTTCTTGAGTCGGTGTTCCAGGAATTTGTTCTAAATCACTAGTCTTACAAACACATTTACTAATAACCCTAACAGACTCGTTTTCGCCATAATTGAAAAACATTGCTTTTCCTTCGCTGTTGATAGGTATGCTTGTATATATATTTTTATTGCTGCTACATAAACTGCAATTGCTCCTTCCAAAATTAATATACCAATTTTCTAAGAAGTACGCCTCCGTATATTCACTGTGTTGTCGAACACTTTCCATTGCATCTATAAACTGTTCCGCAGTTGCCAATCCATACCTTGGAAGCTTTTCGTTAAACTGACAACATTTCTTTTGAATATTACTATGAAGCTTTGCCAAGGAATTTCTAGCCGACTTTTCAACAGCATCCGCTCTTTCAAAGAGAATTTTAATCTGTAATTTTGAATACTTTTTGTGATCCCGATAAAACATGCGTAAAATGTTTCTCAATTTACAAAGATCAGCCTGCATTTTTGCCATCTTCTTGTATTTCTGAATGTAATTTTTCCCTTTGTCCTTATGCGTTCTTCGGTACAACCTCGCAGAGAATTTAATTTTTTCATTATAGATTTTGTCACCCCAGTAACGCTCCTTGATCTTTTGTTTGGCTGTCTCAATTTTTGCATGTCTATAATCTTCATCATTGTGATAACACATCTTGCTGTTTTGTTTTGCTCTCTCAATTATTACTTCTCGATACGCCTGGTCGGTTGAATACCATTGTTTTGCTCTCTCAATTATTACTTCTCGATACGCCTGGTCGGTTGAATACCTTTGTTTTGCTCTCTCAATTATTACTTCTCGATACGCCTGGTCGGTTGAATACCTTTGTTTTGCTCTCTCAATTTTTACTTCTCGATGCGCCTGGTCGGTTGAATACCTTTGCTTTTCTCTTTTCAAGATACTATCTCTGTTGTTTGTGTAGTACTGTTTTTTCAAATTGCGTATAGCTTGCTTCGATCTAACCATTATTCTAATCAAGAATGAGAGAATTTACATCTGTGTCGTTCTTAAGTAGTAATTATGACGTCACGGCGTAATGATTTTATTGACGTCAAGGCAAAATGATATTATTTCATGACGTCATCAGAAACAACAATATAATTTCGTGTTTTTCTATTCACGTCATAGCTCTAATATAAAGCTACGACATTCATTATTTATCTAGTAGGGTTTCAGACAAGGTAGTTCTAATGATGTACTTTTGTTTTGATCTTACTCTATTTTTAGGAGTTTTGTTATATTTCTTAGTATTGGACTGATCGTCTCTTACTAGGTTGCTAGCTACTGCTGCAACCCAAATTCACATATATATTTATTTATGTGAGGCAGCCTGGCCGAGTGGTCCATGACACTGGTGTTAGCCACCAGTCTCTTCGGAGGCGTGGGTTCAAATCTTACCGCTGATATACGATTATGTTGGAAATACTGCAGTGTGAAAAGACATCAAAAATGCAGTTTTTGGTGGAAAAATTTATTCTCTTTTAGAAATAATTTATTTTAGTTACTATAGATTTTTAACCCAATTAATTTCCTTTAAAATGAGCTATTGAACAACCCTCTACGATGTTCCAGTGCCAAGCTATCTGTGGAAAAGAAAAAAAAGAAAAGAGAAAAAAATTTCCCATTTGGGGAGAATAACGTGGTTAAAGTCAATTTTCTTGATTTTCAAGCCAATATATTTCCCTTGCTGTTCAAGCCAAGGGACAGAAAGTTTCCTATACAGGGGTTTCGGACAAGGCGGTTCTAATGGTGTACTTTTTGTTTTGATCTGACTCCTTTGTTAGGAACTATGGGTTTTTATATTTCTTAACATTGGACGTGATCGTCTCTTACTAGGTTGCTAGCTATCGCTGCAACCCGGAAAAAAAACACATTGTGCCCACATCGTTCTTTACTCAGGCAGTGCTAGCGCGCTGCCTATGATAATAAACTGATTACACATAGGAAAAAGCCTGCGGCTTTTTCTTCTTTTAAATAGTAAGAGACGAGTCTCAAATAATCAAGTAGCTAGCTAATTCCAAAGGTATTCAATTTTTGTTATTCCAATGATCGTTTTTTATTGTAACTCGGTTTCAGCCATCTCTAGAGCCATGATACTATTGGAAATTACATAATCCCTATTTATGTTTTAGTTAACATGGACAAGGTGTCGTTCTTTATTGTAAAAAGCCTACGGCTTTTTCTTCTTTTAAATAGTAAGAGACGAAACTCAAACAATCAAGTAGCTAACTAAGTCCAATGTATGGAATGGTTTGTTATTTCAGTGATCGTCTTTTAATGTAAAAATATAAATACTGTAGTCTTAACTATAGTGAAGTTGCGTATGTTAGTTAGTATAGGGAAGAGTTTGATCTTTATTATATAATTACAAAAGGTTTTTACCCCCATTAATTTCCTGTAAAATGAGCCATTGAACAACTCTCTACGTTGTTCCAGTGCAAAGCTATCTGTTGAATTACTAACCTATACTATAATTAAGTGGCATATAAAATTTAGTATTTCTTTATTATACTACCGCTGCAACCCGGAAAGATGAACGTATATAAACGTTGCATAATAGAACTTAAATATTGCTTTTCAAACAGTTCGTGGAAACGAACTATAAGTAAAAGGTGACCCGGCTCAATAATAACCAAAACTATAAAAAAGAGAATTTGGTACCAAAAGATATATCAAAAGAATCAGATTTTTATGCTGGTTTTAAATACTTTTATTTTCATCAAGCCAAGGGACGGTAAGTTTCCTATATAGGGAAGATGGACAATGCCGTTCTAAAAGTGTACTCTGTTTTTGATCTGATTCTATTTTTAGAAGTTATGGACTATTTTTTTTACTATTGGCTATGATCGTCTCTTACTAGGTTGCTAGCTACCGCTGCAACCCGGATAATTCCTTATTATAAAAAACTTGTTAAAAGTAATGTGTGATGTCATAACCAGTTGTTACAACCATCACGGTTGCAGGGGTAGCTGCAACGTAGTAAAGGACGAACCACGGCCCTTTGTAAAGTTTTTAGTTACTATGGCCAGATTTGTTCTTTCCTAGGTTTCAGCAATCTCTACAGCCATGACATTGATGGTACTTATATAATCCCACGTTTTAATGAACTAAATCAAGCTTTTATGTAATGACGTTAGTTGCAGCTGGGTTTTTTTATATGCTATATGATTACAAACACGAAAAAGCCTACGGCTTTTTCTTCATTGAAAGAGTAAGAGACGAACTTCAAACAATCAAGTATCTAACTAAGTCCAATGTCAGCAATGGTTTGTTATTCCAATAATCGTCTTTTAATGTAACAAGCCAAGGGACTGAAAGTTTCCTATACAGGGGTTTCGGACAAGGCGGTTCTAATGGTGTACTTTTTGTTTTGATCTGACTCCTTTTTTAGGAACTATGGGTTTTTATATTTCTTAACATTGGACGTGATTGTCTCTTACTAGGTTGCTAGCTAGGCGGTTCTAAATCGTTCTTTACTGTAAATTTAGCGATTCTGAACTAAAAACGAAAATAAAATAAAAATTAATTTTTTCAATTTTTACGTCACGTCGCTAATTAGGTCATATATGGTTAACATAATAGGTTTTAGATATTACGTCATGTCACTTATTACGTCATATATGGTTATTAGTAGATAATCGGTAAAATATTCGTTCTTTATTATAAACAAACAGGAAAAATCCTATGGATTTTTCATAATTTGAATAGTAAGAGACAACCTGGCAACAACTTACGGTTATGACATCATTGATCTATCTTTAACATTACAGTACAGTCTTATTTTAGTTTCTATGGGCTTGAAGTTTGTTCTTTACTGTAATCAGGTAGTTAACTAAGTCCAATATGTGCATTGATTTGGTGTTCTAATGATTGTCTTTTAATACAAAACATAAATTTGTCCTTGAAAGCCTACGTGGCGCAGTGGATAGTATGTTGGAATTCTGCTCCAAAGGTCAAAGGCTCCAGTCCGGCCAAAGAAAATTTTTATACATTTGTCATTTTAAAGTCTATAAGAAACTTCTATGAATAAATTCTACAGGAGATCCTCTTTACTGACATATTTTATGATGAACTATGTCAATTCTGTATGTATATTACATAATCCCTATCTATGTTTCAGTTAACATTGGCTAGGTGTCGTTCTTTATTATAAAAAGGAAAAAGAAAAAATATCCCGTTTGGGGAGAATAACGTGGTTAAAGTCAATTTTCTTGATTTTCAAGCCAATATATTTCCCTTGCTGTTCAAGCCATGAACAGCATGAACTGTATTTGGTGGAAAAATTTATTCCCTTTTAGAAATAATTTATTTTAGTTACTATAGATTTTCAACCCAATTAATTTCCTTTAAAATGAGCCATTGAACAACTCTCTACGATGTTCCAGTGCCAAGCTATCTCTGGAAAAGAAGAAAAAAGAAAAAAAAATATCCCGTTTAGGCAGAATGTTGTAATAGCTGCCACTTTTCTTGATTTTCAAGCCAATATATTTCCTTTGCTGTTTCAAGCCAAGGGACAGAAAGTTTACTATACAGGGGTTTCGGACAAGGCGGTTCTAATGGTATACTTTTGAATTTGATCTGACTGTTTTGTTAGGAACTATGGGTTTTTATATTTCTTAACATTGGACGTGATCGTCTTTTACTAGGTTGCTAGCTACCGCTGCAACCCGGATCCTGAACTGAGATAAACTGGTTTGTCTGTTATTAGCCAGAGTCGAATTGTGCTTGGACTGGATTATGTAGCAAGATTGTGTGTTTTTCTTCAACCTGCGGCTTTTATAGAAACTCTAGTAGAATTTAATCACTTTTTTCTTGTTTTCTCATCTGTCCCTCAAAAAAAAAATAATCCCTTTGTATCTTTTCAAAATATTGTAAACAGTATCCTTTTCAATATGATTTCTCCGATACAAATCATCACTCGTGCCTCTGGATCGATGCAGACTTGATAGTATTCAGGTGATAAGCCTCGTCATTTCTGTAGTTGATGTTTCTCCGGATTGATGCTGACTTGATAGTATTTTGACAATACTCTTCATTATCTCTGTATTTGATGTTTCTCCGGATGGATCCAGACTTGACATTTGAAGTGATCGTCTCTTAATAGGTTGCTAGCTACCGCTGCAACCCGGATTACTCCAATGATCATCTTTTAATGAATCTTTATTATAACAACCTAAAATTACATAATCAATATTTATGTCACAGTTAACATGGGCTAGGTGTCCTTCTTTATTGTAATCTTGCTAGGTTACTAGCTACTGCTGCAACCCAGATTCACATATTTTTATTTATGAGAGGCAGCCTGGCCGAGTGGTCCAAGGCACTGGTGTTAGCCACCAGTCTCTTCGGAGGCGTGGGTTCAAATCTTACCGCTGGTATACGATTATGTTTGATAGACTGCAGTGTGAAAAGACATCAAAAATGCAGTTTTTGGTGGAAAAGTTTATTCTTTTTTAGAATTTTTTTATTTTAGTTACTTTAGATTTTTAACCTGATTAATTTCCTTTAAAATGAGCCATTGAACAACTCTCAGCGATGTTCCAGTGCCAAGCCATCTCTGGATACAAAAGAAAAAATAAAAAAATAAAAAAATATCCCGTTTAGGCAGAATGTTGCAGTAGCTGCCACTTTTCTTGATTTTCAAGGCAATATATTTCCCTTGCTGTTCAAGCCATGGGACAGAAAGTTTACTATACAGGGGTTTCGGACAATGCGGTTCTACTGGTGTACTTTTTTGTTTTGATCTGACTCCTTTTTAGGAGAACTATGGGTTTTTATATTTCTTAACATTGGACGTGATCGTCTCATACTAGGTTGCTAGCTACCGCTGCAACCCGGATGTAACTACACCTAGAACCACCATATATAAATTAGTATGAGAGAGAGAGAGAGATCGTTCTTTACTGTAATCTTTTAATGTAATTCTTGGTCTAATCTGATCCCTTCTTTGTTTGATGTTAAATTACAAACAGGAAAAAGCCTATAGCTTTTTCTTAATTCGAATAGTAAGAGACGACCTGGCTACAAAATATGATTATGATATCGTTGATCAATCTTTAACATGAAATGACCTTTACTGTAACTCTTACTAGGTTGCTAGCTACCGCTGCAACCCGGATTTGTTTTTTACTAGTTTTGAACCATCTCTACAGCCATGATACTATTAGAAATTACATAATCCCCCTTTACTTGTCAGTTAACATGGGCATGGTGACGCTCTTTATTGTACTACCGCCGCAATCCAGACTAGGTTGCTAGCTACCGCTGCAACCAGAATAATTGATAAACACCATTTATGATTAGCTATATTCGGCCTTTTTACAACTATACCTGGAACCACGATATTTCAGTTAGTATGGGAGAGTGATCGTTCTTTACTGTATAAAGAACAAACAAAACATTTACGCAGCAAAGAACAAGCATAATGATTTACGAGTAAACATCATCAATTTTGTGGCTACTTTTATTGATTCTGAGACAGCGGCCTGAAATATGTTTTCTTGTTAGGCTATATCTTATGTCTAAAGAGCTTTAAACTGGTTAGGGTTGATTGGATTAGCTGTTGAGTCAATAGAAGCTGAGTTGCATATGGGTCGAGTTAAGAAAGGCTTGAGTGAAATATAGTTTGCATTGTGTAGGTGGTTAAAGTAAATGGGTGGGGATTAGATATTGTCTTAAAGTTTCTGGCATGTTTATTCTTTTAACATTATCGACCATATCATTGTAATCTAAATGTTCCCTGATCACATTCTGGCACAATGACTGGAGTGACCCGTCAGAGTCATTGAAGGCAAGTTTATAGAGTTTCCAAAACCATTTTTTCTTTGGTGTTAGTTCTGAAGTATTACTGTTTTTCACTAATTGCTTGATTATTTCTGGTATTTCTTCTTAACAACTAATGGTAACTTGGAATGATAAACTCTCCCGTTTTCTAGGAATTGTTCGACTATGGCAAAATGTTCTTCGAATGAACTGTTTTCTAACGCAATGATTAAGGCTGTCTCACATTTGTAACACATTACATTTGGGTCAGCTCCATTGCTAAGCAGCAGTTGACAAATATCTCTTTTGCTAATTTCAGCAGCAGCATGCACAGATCTTTAGTTGTGAAAGTTGCTTTTGACAGTTGGGTCGGTTCCATTACTCAGAAGCAGTTGACAAATATCCAGTTTACCATTTTCAGCAGCAGAATGGAGAGCTGTTCTATTATGAAAGCTGTCTGTTGCATTTGGATCAGCTCTATTGCTCAGCAAAAGTTGACAAATATCCAGTTTACCATTTGCAGCAGCAATATGAAGAGCTGTTTTGTATAACAAGGTACATGTCGCATTTGGGTCAGCTCCATTACTAATCATCAGTTGACAAATATCCAGTTTGTTTTTTTCAGTAGCATAATGGAGAGGTCTGTTGTTGCTGAAGCCAACTTTCAAATTTAGGTCAGCTCCATTTTTTAGAAGATATTCAATCACATCAATTTGATTTTTAGATAGGGCCAAATGTAGAGGGCTTATCCTATAAATATCTAGGGCATTTACCATGGCACCATTTGAAACAAGTAGCTTACAAATATCTAGTGCACCTTTTTCAGCAGCATGATGTAAAGGTGTTTTTTCTTCATAATCCTTCAGATTCGGGTTGGCTCCAATGCTAAGAAGTTTTTGGCAAATATTCAAATTCATGTTTCCTTTAATCTGTTTTAAGAGGGCTTTGTGTTTATTCTTAATTTTCCTTTTTCTTACTTGTGAAACCATTGCAATAAATAATTTCCTTCTAAACTTTTGTGTTTAGGTAACGTATCAAGTATAAAAAACCTATCGAAAAACAAAACTAATTTTAAAATTTTAAGGTATAATACCAGTTTAAATTACAAGATTAAAATTATTACTCAGATACCATAAAATTTTTTACAGTTTTTGACTTTATCGATTCTCAGCTAAAACTAAAATAAAATATAAGTAGATATTTTCAATTTTAACGTAATCACTCATTACTTCATATATGGTTATTACATGTTTGAAATCATCACAATAATGTAAACATTCTGTTTTTTAGAGTTTTGGTTACTATTGACACGAGCTGCTGTTACAATACTGTTCTTTACCAGGAACTTTTTTATAAGAACCCTGGTTGCAAACCAGAAAAATCCTAAGGCTTGTTCTTCTTTGGAATAGTATAAGACGAACCTCAAAGAATCAGGCAGCTAACTAAGTCCATACTATATGGAATAGTTTTGTGTTCTAATGGGTTTCTATATTTCTTAACATTGGATATGTTCCTTATGAAGTTCGTCTTTTTATGTAAAAAGAAAAAAAGAAAAAAAAATATCCCGTTTAGGCAGAATGTTGTAGTAGCTGCCACTTTTCTTGATTTTCAAGCCAATATATTTCCCTTACTGTTCAAGCCAAGGGACAGAAAGTTTCCTATACAGGGGTTTCGGACAAGGCGGTTCTAATGGTGTACTTTTGAATTTGATCTGACTCCTTTGTTAGGAACTATGGGTTTTTATATTTCTTAACATTGGACGTGATCGTCTCTTACTAGGTTGCTAGCTACCAGTGCAACCTGGATTTAAAATGATCCATTGAACAACTCTTTACGATGTTCTAGTGATAAGCTATCTATGGAATATAAAGTTTAAAATACAACCTTACCACGAACTGTTTGATTGCTTCAAAAACAAAAATCTAATGTCTTTGAAAAGACAGCAGTATGGAAAGACATCAAAAATACAGTTTTTAGTAGAAACATTTATCCTGTTTTAATTTGTTTTAGTTACAAAAGATTTTTAAACAAATTAATTTCCTTTAAAATTAGCCATTCAACAGCTTTCTACGATGTTCCAGTGCAAAGGTATCCCTGGATAAAAAGAAAGAAAAAAATATCCCGTTTAGGCAGAATGTTGTAGTAGCTGCCACTTTTCTTGATTTTCAAGGCAATATATTTCCCTTGCTGTTCAAGCCAACTGACAGAAAGTTTCCTATACAGGGGTTTCGGACAAGGCGGTTCTAATGGTGTACTTTTTGTTTTGATCTGACTCCTTTGTTAGGAACTATGGGTTTTTACATTTCTTAACATTGGACGTGATCGTCTCTTACTAGGTTGCTAGCTACCGCTGCAACCCTGATTTCTTATTTCTGCTACTATGGGCTAAGGTTCGTTCTTACATGTAAAACTAGCAAAACATTTTTTAAGTCTGATGAAGATTTAACTAATGTGTCAAAAGTAAGGTTGCAAGTCGGCGATTTTGTTTTGGCCTTATTATAATCGGTATGGTGAAATAATAATATGCATATGGCTCTTAAATCATACTACTTTATGGTCCCATATGGTCTAGTGGCTAAGATAGTTAACTTTCACTTAACAGGCCCGGGTTCGATTCCCAGTGTGGAAAAATTTTTACCTCTATAATCTTCGAACATTTGAACCTTTTATAATTTATAATGATGTATAATATAAATACTGTAATCTTAACTATAGTGAAGTTGCCTAAGCCAGTTATTATAGGGAAGAGTTCGATCTTTATTATAAAACTAGCAAAAAATTTTTTAAGCCTGATGAAGATTTAACTAATGTGTCAAAAGTAAGGTTGCAAGTCGACGATTTTGTTTTGGCCTTAGTATAATTGGTATGGTGAAATAATAATATGCATATGGCTCTTAAATCATACTTCTTTATGGTTCCATATAGTCTAGTGGCTAGGATAGTTAACTTTCACTTAACAGGCTTGGGTTCGATTCCCGGTGTGGGAAAATTTTTAACTCTATAATCTTCGAACATTTGAACCTTTTATAATCTATAATGATGTATAATATAAATACTGTAATCTTAACTATAGTGAAGTTGCGTATGCAAGTTAGTATAGGGAAGAGTTCGATCTTTATTATATTTTAATGTAACAAATCCAGCTGGTGTCTTTTTCTTTTAATTTGTAGTTCAGCTATCAATAAAACCCTATCATTACTATATCATTAAATATAATTAAGTTGAGTATCTAATCTATTATAGGCAAGAGTTCGTTCTTTATTATAATGAATAACAAAGAAAATATATTGGCTTGAAAATCAAGAAAATTGATTTTAACCACGATATTCTCCACAAACGGCATCTTTTTTTCCGCTTTTTTTCTCTTCAGCTAGCTGGGCACTGGAAAATCATAGAGAGTTGTATAACATCTCATTTTAAAGTAAATTGCTACATCTAGTGTCTTTTATATTTAAAAATAAAATAGTTTTTAAAGTAGAATCAATTTTGTCAAAAAACTGCATTTTTGATGTATTTTCATGCTGCAGTCTTTTCAGAGATATTTGAATTTTGAACCAATCAAACAGTTCATGGTAATGAACTCTATAGTAAAACTTTAAATAGGCTAGAGGTCGATCTTTACCATACTATAATGCCTTATGTATGATATCCTAATGATCGTCTTTTTGTAATTCTTTATGGTTCCATATGGTCTAGTGGCTAGGATAGTTAACTTTCACTTAACAGGCTCGGGTTCGATTCCCGGTGTGGGAAAATTTTTAACTCTATAATCTTCGAACATTTGAACCTTTTATAATCTATAATGATGTATAATATAAATACTGTAATCTTAACTATAGTGAAGTTGCGTATGCAAGTTAGTACAGGGAAGAGTTCGATCTTTATTATAATAATAACAAAATTTAATTAGAGTTCGTTCTTTATTGTTATGTTAGCATTGGACGTGATCGTCTCTTATTGTGATGATCGTCTCTTAAAAATTAGTTTTGGTTTTATTAGGTTCTAGCAATTCGACGCGTGATTTTATGGGTAGCATAGACTAAATACAACTGAATTCATCGATTTATGCTAGCAAAACATTTTTTAAGTCTGATGAAGATTTAACTGATGTGTCAAAAGTAAGGTTTCAAGTAGACGATTTTGTTTTTGTCTTATTATAAAAACCCTGATTACAAACAGGAAAAAGCTTACGGCTTTTTCTTCTCTGGAGTAGTAAGAGACAACTCTGGCAGCTAACTGGTCAAAAAAAATCTGGCAGCTAACTAAGTCCAATGTATTCAATGGTTTGTTATTCCAACGATTGTCTTTTAATGTAACTACCATTGCAGTCCGGAATATATACAAGCAGCTTCCATGTTTTAATTACAAAAGGTTTTTAACCCCATTAATTTCCTTCAAAATGAGCCTTTGAACAACTCTCTACAATGTTGCAGTGCCATGCTATCTGTTGAATTACTAACCTATACTATAATTAAGTTGTGTATAAAATTTAGTATAGGTAAGAGGTCGTTCTTTATTATAATTTAATGTAATAATTAAAGTGGCGTATAAAATTTAGCATAGGGAAGAAGTCGTTCTTTATTATAATTTTTAACCCCATTAATTTCCTTCAAAATGAGCCATTGAACAACTCTCTCCAGTGCCATGCTATCTGTTGAATTACTAACCTATACTATAGTTAAGTGGCGTATAAAATTTAGCATAGGTAAGAAGTCGTTCTTTATTATATAATTTTTTCATTATAGATTTTGTCACCCCAGTAACGCTCCTTGATCTTTTGTTTTGCTGTCTCAATTTTTACTTCTCGATACACCTGGACGGTTGAATACCTTTGCTTTTGGTTTTTCTTATATTTGATGCGGTAATCTTCATCATTGTGATAACTCTCCTTGATCTTTTGTTTGGCTGTCTCAATTTTTGCATGTCTATAATCTTCATCATTGTGATAACACATCTTGCTGTTTTGTTTTGCTCTCTCAATTATTACTTCTCGATACGCCTGGTCGGTTGAATACCTTTGTTTTGCTCTCTCAATTTTTACTTCTCGATGCACCTGGTCGGTTGAATACCTTTGTTTTTCTCTCTCAATTATTACTTCTCGATACGCCTGGTCGGTTGAATACCTTTGTTTTGCTCTCTCAATTTTTACTTCTCGATGCGCCTGGTCGGTTGAATACCTTTGCTTTTCTCTTTTCAAGATACTATCTCTGTTGTTTGTGTAGTACTGTTTTTTCAATTTGCGTGCAGCTTGCTTGACTGAAACCATTATGTAATTATGAATGTGAAAATTTACAGTTCTGACGCTTCCTATATAGTAATTATGACGTCACAGCGTAATGATTTTATTGTTGACGTCAAGGCGCAATGATATTATTTCATGACGTCATCAGAAACAACAATATAATTTCGTGTTTTTCTATTCACTTCATAGCTCTAATATAAAGCTACGACATTCATTATTTATCTAGTAGGGTTTCAGACAAGGTAGTTCTAATGATGTACTTTTGTTTTGATCTTACTCTATTTTTAGGAGTTTTGTTATATTTCTTAGCATGGGACTGATCGTCTCTTACTAGGTTGCTAGCTACTGCTGCAACCCAAATTCACATATATATTTATTTATGAGAGGCAGCCTGGCCGAGTGGTCCAAGACACTGGTGTTAGCCACCAGTCTCTTCGGAGGAGTGGGTTCAAATCTTACCGCTGGTATACGATTATGTTTGAAAGACTGCAGTGTGAAAAGACATCAAAAATGCAGTTTTTGGTGGAAAAATTTATTCTCTTTTAGAAATAATTTATTTTAGTTACAAAAGTTTTTTAACCCAATTAATTTCCTTTAAAATGAGCTATTGAACAACCCTCTACGATGTTCCAGTGCCAAGCTATCTGTGGAAAAGAAAAAAAAAAAGAAAAAAGAAAAAAAAATCCCGATTGGGGAGAATAACGTGGTTAAAGTCAATTTTCTTGATTTTCATGCCAATATATTTCCCTTGCTGTTCAAGCCAAGGGACAGAAAGTTTCTTATACAGGGGTTTCGGACAAGGCGGTTCTAATGGTGTACTTTTTAATTTGATCTGACTCCTCTGTTAGGAACTATGGGTTTTTATATTTCTTAACATTGGACGTGATCGTCTCTTACTAAGTTGCTAGCTACCGCTGCAACCCGGATCTCTTACTAGGTTGCTAGCTACCGCTGCAACCCGGATACGGACTAAGGTTCGTTCTTTCATGTAAAACTAGCAAAACATTTGTTAAGCCTGATGAAGATTTAACTAATGTGTCAAAAGTAAGGTTGCAAGTCGACGATTTTGTTTTGGCCTTATTATAATTGGTATGGTGAAATAATAATACGCATATGGCTCTTAAATATACTTCTTTATGGTTCAATATGGTCTAGTGGCTAGGATAGTTAACTTTCACTTAACAGGCTCGGGTTCAATTCCCGGGGTGGGAAAATTTTTAACTCTATAATCTTCGAACATTTGAACCTTTTATAATTTATAATGATGCATAATATAAATACCGTAATCTTAACTATAGTGAAGTTGCGTAAGCAAGTTAGTATAGGGAAGAGTTCGATATTTATTATAATAACTTGTATACGATTATGTTTGAAAGACTGCAGTGTGAAAAGACATCAAAAATGCAGTTTTTGGTGGAAAAATTTATTCTCTTTTAGAAATAATTTATTTTAGTTACTATAGATTTTTAACCCAATTAGTTTCCTTTAAAATGAGCTATTGAACAACCCTCTACGATGTTCCAGTGCCAAGCTATCTGTGGAAAAGAAAAAAAAGAATAAAATATCCCGTTTGGGGAGAATAACGTGGTTAAAGTCAATTTTCTTGATTTTCAAGCCAATATATTTCCCTTGCTGTTCAAGCCAAGGGACAGAAAGTTTCCTATACAGGGGTTTCGGACAAGGCGGTTCTAATGGTGTACTTTTTGTTTTGATCTGACTCCTTTGTTAGGAACTATGGGTTTTTATATTTCTTAACATTGGACGTGATCGTCTCTTACTAGGTTGCTAGCTACCACTGCAACCCGGAAAATAGATAATTTCAGTTAGCATTGTCATGTCGTTCTTTACTGTAATAACTAAATCAAATGTATGTAATGGGTTTTTATTCCAATGGTCGTCTTTTAATGGAAAATTTTAATATATTGGCCTTAAATATAACTGTGCTAGCCTACACTATTGTTAAGTGGCCTATAAAATTTAGTAGATGCAGGAGGTCGTTCTTTATTATAAATGTAGTAAAGTTTTCTATTAGTAGAAATTTGGATTGTTCTATTTTGATATTGTTTTTGGTTATTCTTTCTTTTTTTCCACTCGCGTGAGACCATATTTTTTCAAGATTTAAAATTATTAAGCACACAAAATCCCGTGTCGAGTATCTAAAACCTAGCATAAAACAAAACTAATTTTAAAATTTTCAGGTATTTATCTTGTTTGAATTACAAAATTAGTATTATTGGTTAGACACCATAAATATTTTTGCAGTTTAAATAATAAGTTTAGTGATTCTGGACTGAAAACTAAAATAATTGCAATTATGAGACAATAATATGGAGATATGTACTTTACGGGTTACAGGATACAATAATAAATTTGAACTGAGATGAAAAAAAAATTTCTTCCAGGAGACAAAAAGCAAAACTAATTTTAGAATTTTCATGTATTTTTGTTGTTTAAATTAAAAAATTACTATTACTGATTAGGCATCATAAATATTTTTGCAGTTTACATAATAATTTTAGCGATTAAGCCAAAAAAGAAAATTTTGGTTCCAGGAGTTTCGGTTACTATTGAGACAAGTAGCTATTATTACTATAGAGTTCATTACATGGACTGTTTTATTGCTTCAAAATTCAAATATCTTTGAAAAGACTGCAGTATGAAAATACATCAAAAATGCAATTTTTTTGACAAAATTGATTCTACTTTAAAAAGTATTTTATTTTTAAATACAAAAGTGACTAGATGTTGCAATTTCCTTTAAAATGAGCTATTATACAGCTCTCTATGATTTTCCAGTGCCCAGCTAGCTGAGCAGAAAGAAAAAGCGGAAAGAAAAAAATATCCCGTTTGTGGAGAATAACGTGGTAAAAGTCAATTTTCTTGATTTTCAAGCCAATATATTTTCTTTGTTATTCAAGCCAAAGGGAGGTAAGTTTCCTTTATAGAGGATTCGGACAAGGCGGTTCTAATGGTGTACTTTTTGTTTTGATCTGACTCTTTTTTTAGGAGTTGGGGGGTTTTATATTTCTTGACATTGGAGGTGATCGTCTCTTACTAGGTTGCTAGCTACCGATGCAACCCGGATTAGCCACCAGTCTCTTCAGAGGCATGGGTTCAATTCTTACCGCTGGTATACGATTATGTTTGAAAGACTGCAGTGTGAAAAGACATCAAAATGCAGTTTTTGGTGGAAAAATTTATTCTCTTTTAGAAATAATTTATTTTAGTTACTATAGATTTTTAACCAAATTAATTTCCTTTAAAATGAGCTATTGAACAACCCTTTACGATGTTCCAGTGCCAAGCTATCTCTGGATACAAAAAAAGAAAAAAAGAAAAAAATATCCCGTTTAGGCAGAATGTTGTAGTAGCTGCCACTTTTCTTGATTTTCAAGCCAATATATTTCCCTTGCTGTTCAAGCCAAGGGACAGAAATTTTACTATGCAGGGGTTTCGGACAAGGCGGTTCTAATGGTGTACTTTTTGTTTTGATCTGACTCTTTTTTTAAGAACTATGGGTTTTTATATTTCTTAACATTGGACGTGATCGTCTCTTACTAGGTTGCTAGCTACCGCTGCAACCCGGAAAAGAAAAAAAAAGAAAAAAAGAAAAAAATATCCCGTTTAGGCAGAATGTTGCAGTAGCTGCCACTTTTCTTGATTTTCAAGCCAATATATTTCCCTTGCTGTTCAAGCCAAGGGACAGAAATTTTACTATGCAGGGGTTTCGGACAAGGCGGTTCAAATGGTGTACTTTTTGTTTTGATCTGACTCTTTTTTAAGAACTATGGGTTTTTATATTTCTTAACATTGGACGTGATCGTCTCTTACTAGGTTGCTAGCTACCGCTGCAACCCGGATTTTTTTATATTTCTTAGCATTGGACTGATAGTCTCTTACTAGGTTGCTAGCTCCTGTTGCAACCCGGATTCATATATATAGTTATGAGAGGCATCGGGGCCGAGTGGTTCAAGGTGCTGGTGTTAGCCACCAGTCTCTTCGGAGGCGTAAAGTTCTTTGAAATAGCAAGAGACGAGCCTCAAACAATCAAATAGTTAACGAACTCCAATGTATGCAATGGTTTGTCGTCTTTTAATGTAAATTATACTAACATAAAACTATGACAGCATTCAATATTTATCTAGTAGGGTATCAGACAAGGTAATTCTAATGATGTACTTTTGTTTTGATTTGACTCTATTTTTAGGAATTTTGGGTTTTTATATTTCTTAGCATTGGACTGATCGTCTCTTACTAGATGTTGCAACTGGGGTTTATTCTACACTATATTATTACAAACAGGAAAAAACCTATGGCTTTTTCTTCTTTGAAATAGTAAGAGACAAACCTCAAACAATCAAGTAGCTAAATGAGTCCAATGTATGCAATGGTTTGTTATCCAAATGATCGTCTTTTAATGTAAACTAGCTACCGCTGCAACCAGGATGTTTTGATCTGACTCTTTTTTTAGGAGTTATGGGTTTTTATATTTCTTAACATTGGACCTGATCGTCTCTTACTAGGTTGCTAGCTACCGCTGCAACCCTGATAACAACCAATCAAGTAGCTAACTAAATCAAATGTATGTAATAGACTTTTATTTTAGTATAGGCAAGAGGTCGTTCTTTATTATAATTGCTTCGATCTAACCATTATTATAATCAAGAATGAGAACATTTACATCTTTGTCGTTCTTAAGTATTAAAACTCAAACAATCAAGTAGCTAACTAAATCCAATGTATGGAATGGTTTGTTATTTCATTGATCGTCTTTTAATGTAAAAATATAAATACTGTAATCTTAACTATAGTGAAGTTGCGTATGCAAGTTAGTATAGGGAAGAGTTTGATCTTTATTACATTACATTAAAGGTAGAACTCTTTCTAATTGATTACAAACAGGAAAAAGCCTACGGCTTTTTCTTCTTTGAAATAGTAAGAGACTAGCCTCAAACAATTAAGTAGCTAACTAAATCAAATGTATGTATTGGGTTTTTATTCCAATGACCATCTTTTAGTGGAAAATTTTAATATATTGGCCTTAAATATAATAACTGTACTAGCCTATGCTATAGTTAAGCGGCCTATAAAATTTAGTATAGGAAAGAGGTCGTTCTTTATTATAATAATGTAATGTTTGAAAGACTGCAGTGTGAAAAGACATAAAAAATGCAGTTTTTGGTGGAAAAATTTATTCTCTTTTAGAAATAATTTATTTTAGTTACAAAAGGTTTTTAACCCAATTAATTTCCTTTCAAATGAGCTATTGAACAACCCTCTACGATGTTCCAGTGCCAAGCTATCTCTGGAAACAAAGAAAAAAAGAAAAAAAGAAAAAAATATCCCGTTTAGGAAGAATGTTGTAGTAGCTGCCACTTTTCTTGATTTTCAAGCCAATATATTTCTCTTGCTGTTCAAGCCAAGGGACAGAAAGTTTCCTATACAGGGGTTTCAGACAAGGCGGTTCTAACGGTGTACTTTTTGTTTTGATCTGACTCCTTTTTTTAGGAACTATGGGTTTTTATATTTCTTAACATTGGACGTGATCGTCTCTTACTAGGTTGCTAGCTACCGCTGCAACCCGGACATTGGACGTGATCTCTTACTAGGTTGCTAGCTACCGCTGCAACCAGGAAACATATCAGTTACTATGGGTCAGTTACCGCTGCAACCCGGATAATTGACAAACACCATTTATGATGAGCTATAATCGTCCTTTATGTAACTACACCTGGAACCACCAAACATCAGTTAGTATGGGAGAGAGATCGTTCTTTACTGTAATCTCTTACTAGGTTGCTAGCTACCGCTGCAACCCGGATTAAATATAATAACTGTACTCGCCTATACTATAGTTAAGTGGCCTATAAAATTTAGTATAGGAAAGAGGTCGTTCTTTATTATAACGTTCTTTACTGTAAACTACCAATGCAAACCGGATTTCGTAACATTGGACTGATCGTCTCTTACTAGGTTGCTAGCTACCGCTGCAACCCAGATTCTATGCTGTATGATTACAAACAGGAAAAAGCCTACGGCTTTTTCTTCTTTGAAATAGTAAGAGACGCACCTCAAACAATCAAGTAGCTAACTAAGTCCAAATTATGCAATAGTTTGTTATTCCAATGATCGTCTCTTAATGTAACACACTTTCATCCATTGTGCTGTAGTAAGGTATTCATTGATTTGATTTTTCCACAAATCTGTGTATATACGGATAAATAGATTTTGATAAACGTATTCTAACGGCTATACTAACTTGACTATGCCAGTTAGTATAGCCAAGAGTTATTTTATCATTATAATGACGTCATATACACTATACCTCTTTTTCTTTTCTCTGTTGTACTATGAGATAGACTTCGTTCCTTACTGTAACCTCAAACAATCAAGTAGCTAACTAAGTCTAATGTCTGCAATGGTTTGTTATTTCAATGATCGTTCTTTAATGTAACAGCAACCCGGATCAATTAACTTGGGTTAGAGGTCGTTCTTTATAACACAAGTCACTACCCCTGGAACCACCATATATCAGTTACTATGCATGAGAGATCGTTCTTTACTGTATTAAAATTTTAAAGTATTTTTCTGATTTAAATTACAAAATTAAAATTATTGCTCTGACACCATAAATATTTTTGCCGTTTTCAGTTAAATAAAAAAAAGTATTTAAAATTTTCAGGAATTATTCTAGTTTCAGTTGACAAATAAGATATTTTTGTAATTATTTAATAATTTATTTTTATTGTAATTAAAATGAGTCATTGAACAACTCTCTACGATGTTCGAATGCCAAGCTATCTGTTGAATTACTAACCTATACTATAATTAAGTGGCGTATAAAATTTAGTATAGGCAAGAGGTCGTTCTTTATTATAATTTTATTGTTGACGTCAAGGCGCAATGATATTATTTCATGACGTCATCAGAAACAACAATATAATTTCGTGTTTTTCTATTCACTTCATAGCTCTAATATAAAGCTACGACATTCATTATTTATCTAGTAGGTTTTCAGACAAGGTAGTTCTAATGATGTACTTTTGTTTTGATCTTACTCTATTTTTAGGAGTTTTGTTATATTTCTTAGCATGGGACTGATCGTCTCTTACTAGGTTGCTAGCTACTGCTGCAACCCAAATTCACATATATATTTATTTATGAGAGGCAGCCTGGCCGAGTGGTCCAAGACACTGGTGTTAGCCACCAGTCTCTTCGGAGGAGTGGGTTCAAATCTTACCGCTGGTATACGATTATGTTTGAAAGACTGCAGTGTGAAAAGACATCAAAAATGCAGTTTTTGGTGGAAAAATTTATTCTCTTTTAGAAATAATTTATTTTAGTTACAAAAGCTTTATAACCCAATTAATTTCCTTTAAAATGAGCTATTGAACAACCCTCTACGATGTTCCAGTGCCAAGCTATCTGTGGAAAAGAAAAAGAAAAAAGAAAAAAGAAAAAAATATCCCGTTTGGGGAGAATAACGTGGTTAAAGTCAATTTTCTTGATTTTCATGCCAATATATTTCCCTTGCTGTTCAAGCCAAGGGACAGAAAGTTTCTTATACAGGGGTTTCGGACAAGGCGGTTCTAATGGTGTACTTTTTAATTTGATCTGACTCCTCTGTTAGGAACTATGGGTTTTTATATTTCTTAACATTGGACGTGATCGTCTCTTACTAAGTTGCTAGCTACCGCTGCAACCCGGATTAGTTAACATGGGCAAGGTGTCGTTCTTTATTGTACTCTATTCACGTCATAGCTCTAATATATAACTATGATGACGTTCATTATTTATCTAGTAGGGTTTCAGACAAGGTATTTCTAATGATGTACTTTTGTTTTGATCTGACTCTATTTTTAGGAGTTTTGGGTTTTTATATTTCTTAGCATTGGACTGATCGTCTATTACTAGGTTGCTAGCTACTGCTGCAACCCAAATTCACATATATATTTATTTATGAGAGGCAGCCTGGCCGAGTGGTCCAAGGCACTGGTGTTAGCCACCAGTCTCTTCAGAGGCGTGGGTTCAATTCTTACCGCTGGTATACGATTATGTTTGAAAGACTGCAGTGTGAAAAGACATCAAAATGCAGTTTTTGGAGTGGTTCAAGGCACTCGTGTTACCCACCAGTCTCTTCGGAGGCGTGGGTTCAAATCTTACCGCTGGTATACGATTATGTTTGAAAGACTGCAGTGTGAAAAGACATCAAAAATGCAGTTTTTGGTGGAAAAATTTATTCTCTTTTAGAAATAATTAATTTTAGTTACTATAGATTTTTAACCCAATTAATTTCCTTTAAAATGAGCTATTGAACAACCCTCTACCATGTTCCAGTGCCAAGCTATCTCTGGATACAAAAAAAGAAAAAAAAAAAAAAAAAAAATATCCCGTTTGTGGAGAATAACGTGGTTCAAGTCAATTTTATTGATTTTAAAGACAATATATTTCCCTTGCTGTTCAAGCCAAGGGACAGAAAGTTTCCTATACAGGGGTTTCAGACAAGGCGGTTCTAATGGTGTACTTTTTGTTTTGATCTGACTCCTTTGTTAGGAACTATGGGCTTTTATATTTCTTAACATTGGACGTGATCGTCTCTTACTAGGTTGCTAGCTACCGCTGCAACCCGGATTACAAAGAGGAAAAACACTATGGCTTTTTCTTCTTTGGAATAGTAAGAGACGAACCTCAAAGAATTAGGCAGATAACTAAGTTCAATATAAGCAATGGTTTGTTCTTCTAATGATCATATTTTAATTTGGCGTTTCTTGCTAGGTTGCTAGCTACCACTGCAACCTAAATATTCTTATTTCTGCTACAATAGGCTAAGGCTCATTCTTTACTGTATCTTTTAAGAAGAATAGTTGGCGTCTTTATTATCTTCTTTGCGTAAGCATTTATCTAGTATAGGCAAAAGGTCGTTCTTTATTATGTGTCGTTCCTTACTATAAATACTTTCAACTTTTAGGGTACATTCTATAAGTTGTTCTTCTTCATTTTTGGTTAATGGAAATGCACTCCAAACATCATGTAACGGGCTGGGGTGTTTTCATCTCTACTATTTCTCTTTTCAAGATGTTGTCTCTATTTTTGTACTAAATCGCTTCTTATGACTCGTCATAATACTTTATTATGAAGTCATAACACTTCTTATGACTCGTATCAAATATCCATAACCTAACAAAAAGTAAAACTAATTTTTAAATTTTCAGGTATTTTGTTAGTTTGAATGAAAAGATTAAAATTATTGCTCAGATATCATAAATATTTTTGCAGTTTACATAATAACTTTAGCGATTATAAACTGAAAAATAAGATGTATTAAAAAATGGGATTTTTTGGTCTTAAACTACATAGTCAATCCCACATCGGGTAGTTAGAGCCTAACCAAAAATAAAACTAATTTTAACATTTTAAGGTATTTTTCTAGCTTGTATTGAAATATTCAAACTATTGCTCGGATACCATGGATATTTTTGCAGTTTACACAAGCTAATAAGAATATTCATTTATATAATTTATAAGGAATATAAATTAATATAGGTAAGAGGTCGTTCTTTATTATATAAATTCATACCAAAGCAATCAAAGTACTTGTTTTAGTCTTAAATTTATAATCTTATTTTAGTTACTATGGGCTGAAGTTCGTTCTTTACTGTAAGCTGGTATACGATTATGTTTGAAAGACTGCAGTGTGAAAAGACATCAAAAATGCAGTTTTTGGTGGAAAAATTTATTCTCTTTTAGAAATAATTTATTTTAGTTACTATAGATTTTTAACCCAATTAATTTCCTTTAAAATGCGCTATTGAACAACCCTTTACGATGTTCCAGTGCCAAGCTATCTGTGGAAAAGAAAAAAGAAAAAAAGAAAAAAAAAAGAAAAAAATATCCCGTTTAGGCAGAATGTTGTAGTAGCTGCCACTTTTCTTGATTTTCAAGCCAATATATTTCCCTTGCTGTTCAAGCCAAGGGACAGAAATTTTACTATGCAGGGTTTTCGGACAAGGCGGTTCTAATGGTGTACTTTTTGTTTTGAACTGACTCTTTTTTTTAAGAACTATGGGTTTTTATATTTCTTAACATTGGACGTGATCGTCTCTTACTAGGTTGCTAGCTACCGCTGCAACCCGGAAAACAGAACCCTGTGGAACACAATAATCAACCATTGTTTCAACAGACCTCACATTAGAAATTTCAACGCACTGGGTCCTACCTCTCAAAAAAGTTTCAAATAACTTCAACGCATTTCCTCTAATTCCACAATTTTCTAGCTTCATAATTAAAATTTCATGGTCAACTGAATCAAACGCTTTAACAATATCTAAAAAAAGAGACGCCACCTTAAACCCTTGGTCCACAGCATCATAAACAAACGTCATCAAAAATAAAACTGCCTGTTCGGTAGACATCCCCTTACGAAAACCAAACTGATTAGAATGGAAAAAGGAAATATTCTCCAAAAGCTCAAATACTCTAGAACTAATAAGTTTTTCTACTAGCCTAGAAATAACAGAAAGGAGGGATATCGGTCGATAATGATTCACATTTTTCCTATCACCCCCTTTAAATAAAGGTATTATTCTGGCACTTCTAAGACACTCCGGATACCACATTTAGAACTAGCATTAACCAGGTAAAAAAGTTGTTGCGATATCATAGGAAAAAGTGACTTAAAAACCATTGTTGTAATAAAGACTGACCCGGGTGCACTGTTTCGCATACCTTTTACCACATCACACAATTCTTTTTTGGTAACCGGTCGCAAGTGCCTAGAAACGTCACTACTTTCAGGCAAAAACTGAGTAAAATCACCATCACTTGCATGCTCTTGAACAGACGACGCTAACCGGCCCCCTACACTATTAAAGTGCTCACACATACGTTCAGTTGTTTGGCGAATATTTTCACCATCAACAAGACTACTAACATTTTTAGGCTTATTTGGTTTAATAGCAGAATTTATAACATTTCAAGTCTTTCTCGGGTTCCCTCCGCATTTTTAAATCTATCTCTCAGGTAATCTAACTTAGCTTTACGAAGTATACTATTCAACTTATTACTATACGCTTTATAAATATTTACATCGCTAATACTATTACTTAATGCGGATTTTTTATGCAATTTCTGTTGCCTAGCTAGAGAAACTAGAATACTCTTCGTAACCCCAGTGCCAAGCTATCTCTGGAAACAAAGAAATAAGAAAAAAAATATCCCGTTTAGGCAGAATGTTGTAGTAGCTGCCACTTTTCTTGATTTTCAAGCCAATATATTTTCCTTGCTGTTCAAGCCAAGGGACAGAAATTTTACTATACAGGGGTTTCGGATAAGGCGGTTCTATTGGTGTAATTTTTGTTTTGATCCGACTCCACTGTTAGGAGCTATGGGTTTTTATACTTCTTAATATTGGACGTGATCGTCTCTTACTAGGTTGCTAGCTACCACTGCAACCCGGATAATATATCCTATATGGTCTAGAGGTTGGGATAGCTCTCACCCAGTTGGCTCGAGTTCAATTTCTGTATGTGAAATTCTTACTTATGATAATTTCTTCAGGAACATAATTAAAATTTCTTAATGTAATAAAAATAATTTGTTTTAATTACAAAAGTGTTTTAACCCCATTAATCTCCTTTAAAATGAGTCATTGAACAACTCTCTTCAATGTTCCAGTGCAAAGATATCTGTTGAATTACTAACCTATACTATAATTTAGTGGCGTATAAAATTTAGTATAGGCAAGAGGTCGTTCTTTATTATATTTAACTCTAATCTTCGAACATTTGAACCTTTTATAATTTATAATGATGTATTATGTAAATACTGTAATCTTAACTATAGTGAAGTTGCCTATGCAAGTTAGTATAGGGAGGAGTTCAATCTTTATTATATTGTGTTAAATTTATTGTTATTTGATGGCGGTTCGGAGTGGAAATTGGAGAGGGCACAAGGCCATGCTTCATTTTGAGTGTGCAATTATTACGGAACCAAACGTGCATCAATGGGAATGATGCACAAGGAATTGAGTTTAGTGTATTTTAAATATTATTTTTTAATTAAAACCCATATTGAACTTGAACTTATTCTTAATTTTCCTTTTTCTTACTTGTGAAACCATTCCAATAAATAATTTTTTTATTGAGTTAAATTTCATCTAACACTTTGTGTTTAAGCAACGTATCAAATATCAAAAACCTAACCAAAAAAAGTAATTTTTAAATTTTCAGGTATTTTTCCAGTTTAAATTACATGATTAAAATTATTGCTCAAATATTATAAATATTATGCAATTTATAATTTTATCGATTCTGAACTAAAACTAAAATAAGATAAAAATGGATTTATTCAATCTTAACGTAATCTCTGATTACGTCATATATGGTTATTAAATATTTAAAATCATCATAAAATGTAAAAATTCCATTTTTTAGAGTTTCGGTTACTATTGAGACGAGTCACTCTTACTCTACAGCTCTTTACCACGAACTGTTTGATAATAACCATGATTAAAAACAGGAAAAATCCTACGGTTTTTTCTTATTTGGAATGGTATGAGACGAACCTCGAAGTATCAGGCAGCTGACTAAGGCCAATATATGCAATGGTTTGGTATCCTAATGATCGTCTTTTAATATAAAATATCTTTGAAAAGACTTCAGCATGAAAATATATTAAAAATGTAGTTTTTTTGACTAAATTGATTCTACTTTAAAAACTATTTTATTTTTGATTACAAAAGGCACTAGATGTAGCAATTTGCTTTGCAATGAGCTATTATACAGCTTTCTATGATTTTCCAGTGCCCAGCTAGCTGAGGAGAAAGAAACAGTGGAAAGAAAAAAAAAATTTTGTTTGTGGAGAATATCGTGGTTAGTCAATTTTCTTGATTTTCAAGCCACTATATTTTTTTTGTTATTCAAGCCAAAGGACGGTAAGTTTGCTATATAGAAGTTTTGGACAAGGCAGTTCTTATAGCGTACTTCTTGTTTTGGTCTGAATGTTTTTTCAGGAGTTATGAGTTACTTTAGTTTTTACTATGGGGCGTGATCGTCTCTTACTAGGTTGATAGCTACCGCAGCAACCTGGATTACTAACCAGTACTATATTTAAGTAGCCTATAAAATTTAGTATAGGCAAGAGGTCGTTCTTTATTATAACTGTTCAAGCCAAATGACAGAAAGTTTCCTATACAAGGGTTTCAGACATTGCAGTTCTAATGGTGTACTTTTAGTTTTGATCTGACTTTTTTTTAGGAGTTATGAGTTTTTATATTTCTTAACACTGGACGTGATCGTCTCTTACTAGGTTGCTAGCTACCGTTGCAACCTTGATGTTACTGATTAAGCTATGTATTCTGACACCCCCTTTATATAACCGTTTATTAAACCATAGGCATCTTATCATTCTTTACTATATGATTAAAAACAGGAAAAAACCTAAAGCTTTTTCTTCTTTGGAATAGTAAGAGACGACCTGGCTACAAACTATTATAATGGCATCAATGATCAATCTTTAGCATGAAATGTTCTTTACTGTAATGATTTGTTCTTTACTAGGTTTAGGACACCTCTGCAGCCATCATACTCATGGAAATTACAGAATCCTTTATTTATGTTTCAGTTAACAATGGCTAGGGGTCGTTCTTTATTGTAATGCTGCAACCCAGATTCACATATATATTATTTATGAGAGGCAGCCTGGCCGAGTGGTCCAAGGCACTGGTGTTAGCCACCAGTCTCTTCGGAGGCGTAGGTTCAAATCTTACCGCGGGTATACGATTATGTTTGAAAGACTGCAGTGTGAAAAGACATCAAAAATACAGTTTTTGGTGGAAAAATTTATTCTCTTTTAGAAATAATTTATTTTAGTTACTATAGATTTTTAACCCAATTAATTTCCTTTAAAATGAGCCATTGAACAACTCTCTATGATGTTGCAGTGCCAAGCTATCTGTGGAAAAAAGGGAAAAAAATATCCCGATTAGGCAGAATGTTGTAGTTTGCTGCCACTTTTCTTGATTTTCAAGCCAATATATTTCTCTTGTTGTTCAAGCCAAGGGACGGTAAGTTTTCTATATAGGGGTTTCGGACAAGGCGGTTCTAATGGTGCACTTTTGAATTTGATCTGATTCCTTTTTTAGGAACTATGGGTTTTTATATTTCTTAACATTGGACGTGATCGTCTCTTACTAGGTTGCTAGCTACCGCTGCAACCCGGATGTGGGAAAAAACAAGGAAAAAAAATATGCCGTTTAGGCAGAATTTTGTAGCAGCTGCCACATTTCTTGATTTTCAAGCCAATATATTTCCCTTGCTGTTCTAGCCAAGGAACAGAATGTTTTCTTTACAGGGGTTTCGCACAAGGCGGTTCTAATAGTGTACTTTTTGTTTTGACCTGACTCCTTTTTTAGGAGCTATGGGTTTTTATATTTCTTAAAATTGGACGGGATCGTCTCTTACTAGATTGCTAGCTACCACTGCAACCCGGATTCTTTATTATAGAACTGCAGGTTCAAATCCTGCCAGAGGCAATTTTTACACATTTATCTATTTAAAGTCTAAAAAAACTTATATTAATTAGTACTACATTAGATCCTCTTGACGGACATCGATCTTTTATGTAATTTCCTTTTATAGGGGGTTTTGGACAAGGCGGTTCTAATGGTGTAATTTTTGTTTTGATCTGACTCTTTTTTTAGGAGTTAGGGGTTTTTATATTTCTTAACATTGGACGTGATTGTCTCTTACTAGGTTGCTAGCTACCGCTGCAACCCGGAAATAGTTACTATGTGCCGTGGTTTGTTCTTTACTAGGTTTCAGCTATATCCAATGAAATTTATGCCATAGGAGATCATAAAACAATTAATTAGCTTTCTATATATATCTCATATGGTTTAGTGTTTTAGGGTATTTGGCTTTCAATTAATTGTCTTGGGTTCGATTCCCGGTGTGGGAATTATCTTTAAACAAAATTAGGTGAAATTAATTAGCTAATTTGACGTGACATAGTAGGTAACTAAGGGCAAGAGTTCGTTCTTTACTATAACAACCAGAATGACGTCAGTTACAATTTGGAATTCGTTTTATGCTATATCATTACAAACAGTAAAAAGCCTACAGCTTTTTCTTCTTTGAAATAGTAAGAGACGAACCACAAGTAACTACCCCTGGAACCACCATATATCAGTTACTATGCATGAGCGATCGTTCTTTACAGTAACTCCTTTTTTAGGAACTATGGGTTTTTATATTTCTTAACATTGGACGTGATCATCTCTTACTAGGTTGCTAGCTACCGCTGCAACGCGAAGACTTATTTCAGGAAGAACTTGATCTAAAAGTGTTTCCAAATCTTTTCCCGAAAGGCAAATATGGCTTGCGTGACAAGGCAAGACCATTTCGGATTAGGAATGCAGAATATTTTAAATCAAGGCTTCTTAGCAGACATACTACGTTTCGTCTTGACAAACAGTTTCTTTTTCACAGCTTCCAATTGCAAGAATTCTCTTACATGTGTAATAGCGTTGGTCATATGTTGCGGACTGTTAAACCAAATCAAAATGCTCTTAAATTTATAGACTGGCTTCATTCCCGTGTTGGAGAGATGGAAGCGACTTTGTTTTCTGTTAAATCAAAAATCAGAGGATCTGAGCAGTATTTTCAATCTCTTTCCTATAAAGTAAAGTCAATGATTGAGCAATTGGGTCCACCTACTTTGTTTCTGACAGTTTCATGTGCTGAGTGGTATTCTCCTGAATTTATTGACATATTACGGACTGTCCATAAGAACTTACCTGGTGTGGCAAAAATGACCCCAGCAGAGTTGACGTGTCTAGATCCAATTGCAGTTTCCATGCACTTTGACCAAAAATGGACACCTATATTTAATGAGCTAATTTGTTCAAAGACAAATCCTTTGTTTGGTAAAATTAAGGATCATTTCTGGCGTATCGAGTATCAGAAACGAGGTGCGCCTCATGTCCACTGTGTGTTGTGGATTGAAGATGCTCCTATTATTGGGAAATCAACAGCGTCTGAAGTGATTCAGTATATCAACAGTATTATTACTTGTGAAATACCAAATAGATTGACTAGTCCAACTCTTCACAAACTGGTCAAAGACCATCAAGTGCACCGCTGTAATACATACTGTCAAAGAAAATATAAGAGAAAAAGAGGAAGATGGGTTAAGTATTGTAAGTTTGGCTTTCCTCGTCCTACAAAGGAACGAACAGAATTATATGACATCCTTGATTGCTTGGCTCATGGTACAAACAGTAAAAAGCCAAGAAAAAGAATATATCATCTGCTTCGAAGAGATGACGATCGTTATATAAATGACTATTCTCCTGCGTTACTTATTGCTAATCAAGCAAACATTGATGTTCAATATATTGGCCATTTGGGCTCTAAATTACCGTATTACATTACCGATTACATGACAAAAGCAGAGACTGTCGAAATAGAAGCAATGTGGGAGGAAGTAAATAATGCATGCAAAAGTCTTGGTCAACGAACTATGTCCTACTTGTTGAAGTCCATAAAAACCCGTCAAGTTGGAGCAGTTGAAGCTGCTAATAGGCTTCTTGGTACTAAATTGTATAGTATTTCTAGGCAATTTAGATATATTGACCTTGCGAAAAAAAGCGAGGTGAAGAGGACACTGAGAAGGTATGAGGAGCTTGAAAAGCTTGCTAAAAACGATCCACAGAGTAATGATTTGTACATTGCCCACTGGGTTATTGATATCTACCCTAAAAGACCGGAACATATGGAAAATATCAGTCTTTTTCAGTTATTGTCTTGATATGAACGGGAGCGTAATGGTACTGATGATAATAGGATGTTAACTGACGGGTCCTTCTACCTCAGAAAAAGGCTTTTTAAACCGTATATCATACAGCACAGAAAGGTAAACCCATTTGAAACTGACGAGAAGAAAAATGCTTACTATGGAGATCTTTTAAAATTGTTTAAACCTTGGAGAGATGAAAATGAACTAGTAGTCAGTGGAAATAGCAACTACGAAACCTACTGTGTTGAAAGTGTAAACTATCCCGACATGGTAGCTTACCACGAAAAATTTGTTGTTAAGAGGAAAAGCGATATAGAATTTGAAGAAAGGGTCCGAGAACGTGCAAAAGAAATTCTGAAGGCAGAAAATATTGATGAAAACATTGAAGATGACCCAGAAAATGCAATTCAGGGAGGAGTCATTGACAGAGCAGCAGATGCTATGGAGGATTTGTTAGACGTAAACAAACAGATTTTAAATGGTGACACCGAAGACAGGCTGAAAAATGATTATGAGTCGCTCAATATTGATCAAAAGAGAGTTGTTGACAAAATTTTAGACTCAGTTACCAAGCGCAATGGTGCAACATCTTTGAAGTTGATTGTATCTGGATGTGGGGGTACAGGAAAATCTAGGGTTATCAGTGTCGTGATAAGACTACTTTGCAACATGTTCAAGAATGAAGATTGTCCCGTTGTAGTTATGGCACCTACTGGTATTGCTGCACATAGCATAAATGGTTTAACAATACATAGTTGTTTAAGTTTAGCTATTGATCAGGAAAACACCACAAAATACACACCTCTCTCCACTGAAAAACTTCTCACTTTGAGAAAGACACTTAAGGAGACAAGAGTTTTTATTATTGATGAAATTTGTATGGTTTCGTCTCTTCTTTTAACCTACATTCATTTAAGACTATCAAAAATATTGGCAGTTGATTTGCCAATGGGTAATGCTAACTGCGTATTTTTGGGAGATTGTCTTCAATTAAGACCAGTAAGGGGTAATCCTCCTTATATGCCTCTCACACGACTAGAGGTAAAAAACAGGATCGGATCAGTTGGTACTTTTAACCTCTGGCATCTATTTGAGTATGAGGAACTAACCATAAATGTGAGACAAAAGATGGATAAGAGTTATGCTAATACACTTGCTGAAATTTACAATAAAGAACGACCTCTTGCCTATACTAAATTTTATACGCCTCTTAATTGTAGTATAGGTTAGTAATTCAACAGATAGCTTGACACTAGAACATCATAGAGAGTTGCTCAATGGCTCATTTTAAAGAAAATTAATGGGATTAAAAACATTTTGTAATTAAAACAAATTATTTTTATTACATTAAGAAATTTTTATTGTGTTCCTTAAGAAATCATCATAAGTAAAAATTTGCCATACGGAAATTGAACTCAAGCCATGGGTGAGAGCTATCCCAACCTCTAGTATAATAAAGAACGACTTCTTCCCTATGCTAAATTTTATAAGCCACTTAATTATTACATTAAAAGACGATTATAGGAATAACGAACAATTGTATACATTGGAATTAGTTAGCTACTTGATTGTTTGAGGTTCGTCTCTTACTATTTCAAAGAGGAAAAAGCCGTAGGCTTTTTCCTGTTTGTAATCAGTTTTTTATATTTTATAGGCCACTGAACTATAGTATAGGCTAGTAAAGTTATATTTAAGGTCAATATATTCAAATTTTCCATTAAAAGACGATCATTGGAATAAAAACCCATTGCATACATTACAATAAAGAACGAACTCTTGCCTAGACTAAATTTTATACGCCACTTAATTATAGTATAGTTGCATTAAAAGACAATCATTGGAATAACAAACAATTGCATACATTGGAATTAGTTAGCTACTTGACTGTTTGAGGTTCGTTTTATAATAAAGAACGAACTCTTGCCTATGCTAATAAATAAAGGATCGAAATATTTCATTATAAAAATTATAATAAAAAAAATTATTTTTTAGCTCATTATAAAAATAGTTCATCATCGAATAAAGCATAAACTAAGTAAAGGGCTATTATGCCTCCAAATATACACAGTGATGTCTAATATTTTCCATTAGATCTGTAAACTGTTCCACAATTGCCAGATCATACCTTTGAAGGTTTCATATCCGGGTTGCAGCGGTAGCTAGCAACCTAGTAAGAGACGATCACGTCCAATGTTAAGAAATATAAAAACCCCTAGCTCCTAAAAAAGTAGTCAGACCAAAACAAATTATAATCAAGAACGAATATTTTACCGATTATCTACTATGAACCATATATGACTTAATAAGTGACATGACGTAATATCTAAAACCTATTGTGTATTAATAACCATATATGACTTAATTAGCGACGTGACGTAAAAATTGAAAAAATTAATCTTTATTTTATTTTCGTTTTTAGTTTAGAATCGCTAAAGCTACAAACTGCAAAATTATTTATGGTGTCTGAACAATAGTTTTAATCTTTTAATTTAGACTAGAAAAATACCTGAAAATTTAAAAATTAGTTTAGTTTTTTGTTAGGTTCTTGATACTTGATACGTGACATAAAAACATTCAACTAATGGTTACATAATGGTTTCAATCAAGCAAGCTACACGCAATTTAAAAAAACAGTACTACCAAAAAAACAGAGATAGCATCTTGAAAAGAAAAAAAGCAAAGGTATTCAACTGACCAGGCGCATCGAGAAGTAATAATTGATAGTCCGGGTTGCAGCGGTAGCTAGCAGCTTAGTAAGAGACGATCACGTCCAATGTTAAGACATATAAAAACCCATAGTTCCTAAAAAGGAGTCAGATCAAAACAAAAAGAACAGCATTAGAACCGCCATGTCCGAAACCCCTTCATAAGAAACTTTCTGTCCAATGGCTTGAACAGCAAGGGAAATATATTGGCTTGAAAATCAAGAAAATTGACTTTAACCACGTTATTCTCCCCAAACGGGATATTTTTTTTCTTTTTTTTTTCTTTTCTTTGTATCCAGAGATAGCTTGGCACTGGAACATCGTAGAGGGTTGTTCAATAGCTCATTTTAAAGGAAATTAATTGGGTTAAAAATTTATAGTAACTAAAATAAATTATTTCTAAAAGAGAATAAATTTTTCCACCAAAAACTATTTTTGATGCAGTGACGTCATAATTACTATATAAGAAACGTCAAAACTGTAAATGGTCTCATTCATGAATACAAAATGGTTAGATCAAAGCAAGCTACACGCAAGTTAAAAAATTAGTACTAAAAAATCAAGAAAAGTGGCAGCTACTACAATATTCTGCCTAAACGGGATATTTTTTCTCTTTTCTTTGTTTCCAAAGATAGCTTGGCATCCAGGTTGCAGCGGTAGCTAGCAACCTAGTAAGAGACGATCACGTCCAATGTTAAGAAATATAAAACCCATAGTTCCTAACAGAGGAGTCAGATCAAAACAAAAAGTACACCATTAGAACCGCCTTGTCCGAAACCTCTATAAAGGATACTTACCGCCCTTTGGCGGTAAAGAAAATATATTGGCTTGAAAATCAAGCAAATTGACTTTTACCACGTTATTCTCCACAAACGGGATATTTTTTTTCTCTTTTCTTTTGTATCCAGAGATAACTTGGCCCTGGAACATCGTAGAGGGTTGTTCAATAGCTCATTTAAAATGAAATTAATTGGGTTAAAAACCCTTTGTAACTAAAATAAATTATTTCTAAAAGAGAATAAATTTTTCCACCAAAAAATGCATTTTCGATGTCTTTTCACACTGCAGTCTTTCAAACATAATCGTATACCAGCGTTAAGATTTGAACCCACGCCTCCGAAGAGACTGGTGGCTAACACCAGTGCCTTGGACCACTCGGTCAGGTTGCCTCTCATAAATAAATATATATGTGAATCTGGGTTGCGGCAGTAGCTAGCAATCTAGTAAGAGACGATCAGTTCAATGCTAATAAATATAACAAAACTCCTAAAAATAGAGTCAAATCAAAATAAAAGTACATCATTAGAATTACCCTGTTTGAAACCCTACTATATATATATTGAATGTCGTCATAGTTTTATATTAGAGCTATGACGTGAATAGAAAAACACGAAAATATATTGTTGTTTCTGAAGATATCATGAAATAATATCATTGCGGTATGACGTCAATAAAATCATTACGCCGTGACGTCATAATTACTATATAAGAAGCGTCAGAACTGTAAATGTTCTCATTCATAATTTTATAATGGTTTCAATCAAGCAAGCTATACGCAAGTTGAAAAAATAGTTCTGCACAAACAACAGAGATAGTAACTTGAAAAGAAAAAAGCAAAGGTATTCAACCGACCAGGCGCACGAGAATTAATAATTGACAGAGCAAAACAAAACAGCAAGATGTGTTATCTCAATGATGAAGATTATAGACATGAAAAAATTGAGACAGCCAAACAAAAGTTCAAGGATAGTTATCACAATGATGAAGATTACCGCATCAAATATAAGAAAAACCAAAAGCAAAGGTATTCAACCGTCCAGGTGTATCGAGAAGTAAAAATCCGGGGTGCAGCGGTAGCTAGCAACCTAGTAAGAGACGATCACGTCCAATGTTAAGAAATAAAAAAACCCATAGTTCCTAAAAAAGGAGTCAGATCAAAACAAAAGTACACCATTAGAGCCGCCTTGTCCGAAACCCCTGTATAGGAAACTTTCTGTCCCTTGGCTTGAACAGCAAGGGAAATATATTGGCTTTAAAATCAAGAAAATTGACTTTAACCACGTTATTCTCCCAAACGGGATATTTTTTTCTTTTTTTCTTTTGTATCCAGAGATAGCTTGGCACTGGAACATCGTAGAGGGTTGTTCAATAGCTCATTTTAAAGGAAATTAATTGGGTTAAAAATCTATAGTAACTAAAATAAACTATTTCTAAAAGAGAATAAATTTTTCCACTAAAAACTGTATTTTTGATGCAGTGACGTCATAATTATTATATAAAAAACGTCAAAACTGTTAATGGTCTCATTCATGAATACATAATGGTTAGATCAAAGCAAGCTAAACGCAAGTTAAAAATCAGTACTACAAAAAAAAAACAGAGATAGTAATTACATTAAGATTTGTAATAAAGAACGACCTCTTGCCTATAATAAATTTTATACGCCACTTAATTATAGTATAGGTTAGTAATTCAACAGATAGCTTCGTACTGGAACATCGTAGAGAGTTGTTCAATGGCTCATTTTAAAGGAAATTAATGGGGTTAAAAACCTTCTGTAATTAAAACAAATTATTTTTATTACATTAAGAGGTTTTAATTATGTTCCTTAAAAAATCATCATGAGTAAAAATTTCCCATACGGAAATTGAACTCAAGCCACCTGGGTGAGAGCTATCCCGACCTCTAGACCTTATAAGATATATTAAAATATCCGATTAATGAAGTTTATGTTAAAGAACAAATTATTAACCTAGTTAGCTGCCTGATTATTTAAGGATCGTCTCTTACTATTCCAAAGAAGAAAAAGCCGTAGGCTTTTTCCTGTTTGTAATTTATAACCCGGGTCCAAGTGGAAGTTATAGTAAATTTACAATGACAATTTACAAATTTACAATTTTGACAATGTAGTCAAAAGTTTTGGAAATTAGGTCTTTGAGGATTAAACCCCCCCCCAGCCCTCAGGGTAAGGGTTGTCAATTATGCCCTTGGGGCATATAAGGTATTTTATAGAAAGCGTTGTCGTAGAAACTTTAAAAAGGGCTCATTCGATTTGTAACTGAAATGACTAGTGCCCTTTTTAATAGTCGAAAGTGATTGGAAGGCAACTAGCATCCCTTCCGCGCCCACCATTTTCCCAAAAACATCCAATCAAAATTTTGAGATAGCCATTTTTTTCACGCAGTTTAAAGTTGAGGAAATTATACCTTAGATTAGACACCACAGTCTTCAGGACATGGTTTATAAGTTATGCCCATGGGGAATATAAGTTTTTATTAAAACCTTTGTCGTAGAAAATTGAAAAAGGGCTCATTCGATTAGAAATTCAAAGGGCTATTACCCTTTTTAATAGTCTCGAAAGTGATTTGAGGGCAACTAGCCCCCCTCTCACGCCCATCTTTTCCCCCAACACATACAATCAAAATTTTTAGATTACCATTTTATTGAACGTAGTTGAAAGTTTTGGAACTTAGGTCTTTAAGGATGACAACCCCTCCACCCCCACAGCCCTCAGGGCAAGGGTCGTAAGTTATGCCCAGGGGGCATATAAGGTTTATAAAGAAGGAGATGTCGTAGAAACTTCAAAAAGGGCTCATTCATTTGGAATTTGAAAGGGCTAGTGCCCTTTTAATATTCCAAAGTGATTGAAGGGCAACTATCCCCCCTCTCAAGCCCACAATTTCCCCAAACACATCCAATCAAAATTTAGAGATATCCATTTTGTTCACCATATTCGAAAGTTCTGAAAATTAAGTCTTTTAGGATGATAACCCCATCAGAGCCATCAGTGCAAGGGTTTTAAGTTTGCCCTGGGGGCATATATGGTTTATATAGAAAGTTGTTGTAGAAATTTCAAAAAGAAAGTTCATGGGAAATTATGTATTTAGGGATGGAAAAACCCCCAGAGCCCCCAGGGCAAAGGTTGTAAGTTATGCCCTGGGGGCATATAAAGTTTTTGCAGATAAAATAGCGTTGTCCTAAAAACTTCAAAAGGGGCGCATTCAATTGGAAATTGAGAGGGCTAGTGCCCTTTTTAATAGTTGAAAGTGATTGGAGGATTACTAACCCCCCTCCCTCTCACACCCACCATTCCCCCTAACACATCCAATCAATATTTTCAGATAGCCATTTTGTTCAACGTTGCAGAAAATTCTGGAAATTAGGTTTTTGAGGATGACAACCCACCAACCCTCAGGGCAAGGGTTGTAAGTTGTGCCCTGGGGGCATATAAGGTTTTTATTGAAAGCGCTGTCGTAGAAACGTCAAAAGGGATCATTTGATTGGAAACTGAAAAGGCTAGTGTCTTTTTTATTAGTTGAAAGTGAATGGAGAGCAACTAACGCCCCTCTGACGCCCACCATTTTCCCACACACATCCAATCAAAATTTTGAGATATCCATTTGTTCAACGTATTCGAAAGTTCTGGAAATTAGGTTTTTAGGATGATAACCCCATCAGAGCCCTCAGTGCAAGAGTTTTAAATTATGCGCTGGGGGCTAATAAGTTCTATATATAAAGTTGTTGTAGAAATTTCAAAAAGGGCTCATTTGATTTGAAATTGAAATTGCTCCTTTTAACAGTCGAAAGTGAGTGGAGAGTAATTAACCACCCTCTCACGCCTAAAATTTCCCCAAACACATTCAATCAAATTTTAGAGATAGCCATTTTGTTCAACGTAGTTGAAAGTTCTGGAAATTATGTATTTAAGTCACGCCTACCATTCCCCTAAACACATCCAATCACCTTTTTCAGATAGCCATTATGTTCAACGTTGCAGAAAGTTCCAGAAATCAGGTCTTTGAGGATGACAACCCCCCAGCAGGGTCGTAAGGGTCGTAGTTTATGCCCTGAGGAAATATAAGGTGTTTATAGAAACCGTTGTCGTAGAAACTCAAAAAGGGCTCATTCGATTGGAAATCGAAAGGCCTAGTGCCCTTTTTAATAGTCGAAAGTGATGGGAAGGCTTGACAATTTTATAATAAAGATCGATGTGGGTATAATGTACTATTTTTTTATGTTCTTGTTGTTGTTTAGACTAGGGCACTTCATATAGTGGCCGTGGAAGGGGTGTTAGTTGCCTTCCAATAACTTTCGACTGTCAAAAAGTGCAATAGCCGTTTCAATTTGCAATTGGATGAGCCCTTTTTCAAGTTTCTACGACGAATCCTTCGATACGAAGTGCCCTGGTATGGAAACCAAAAAAAAATAATATATTGTGCCAATATCACTCTTTACTTAGGCAGCGCTATTGCGCTGCCTATGATAGCTCTCGATCTTCGGGTTGGTCGATCTGTTCCAACAAAATTTCAGACAGGAAGTCAAACATTTCTTACTTGTTCTCATCAACCCGCAAGAAGTCTTTCCGGTTTGACTTCTGGGGCATCCTTGTTGGTAACGAAAATCGGGTTTTTATCCCTGTTCCGTGCTTTGTTCTTGTTCCAGGTTTTAGGCGATCTTATAATTACACGTTCCACATGAATTCAAGCCTTTTGCATCGTATCAGCTTAGATTGAATATGCGAAATGAACACGTCGACTGCGTAATCACAAAAAGTTTTGGCTTCACCGTAGTTTATATATGTACGTAGTTAATATATGTACGATCACTGCAACTCTGATATTTGTAACTCTGAACGTGTTTCTATACCTTCAAGCAGCAGTGGAATGAAATCAGATTTTGGGCTGCTTTGGAGCTCATCTTTGCTTGAAATCTCTGAAGGAAACATCTGATTTTCATGGTAGAGGAAGTTGGGCAGTTCTGTAAATCTGGATTGGCTAGCAGTGTAGAAAATAGGAAAGAGGTCTGTGTTCTTGGAGGTATCTAGCTTGCTCTTCATCAATGTATTTGCAGCGTGTCTCCACTTTTATTTTTATTTTGACACCATTTCGATGAATCGGGTATGACAGTGTCTAATTAAACACAGGAAAAAGCCTATAGCTTTTTATCAATTCTAATATTAAGGGACAAATCATAGGGAATAAAGCAGCAAAGTCGGGTGGATGACAACAAGACTACAGGGACTCAAGTTTAAAAAATATTAATATTGTATTATCTTGTCAAAACATATTTGTCTGTCGCATCATCATTTATTTAATCAATTATTTTGAAATTTTAAGTACTATGAGATATAGTTTGTCCTTTAATATAATGTCTTGTCAAAAAATAAGTGCTTTGCACAATAATGTATTTAATGACTAACTTTCTATCCAAAATTGCCTTTTAATTTAAAATTTCAGTTACTTTGGGTGAGAGTTAGTTCCTTAACATAGTTTTTGTCAAAACACGCTTTTCCACTTTTAGTTACTAAGGGCTGTGGTTCGCCTCCTACTTGGTTGTTGCAACTGCTACAACCTTCATTTTTCAAAAAGCGTTTTTAAAATTTGGTTACTATGGGCTGTGATTCACATTTCTCTGGGTTGCAGCTACTGCTGCAACCATGATATAATTTAGAGTTTTTTCGTTACTATAAAATTTTAATGCATTGAATTTAAAGAAATATCCTTTAAATTTAGACTGTAAAAAGAAACTCTTTTTAGTTACCTCCTATCTAAAATGATGAAGATTATATGAATGAACCACAGGGCTCAGTTTTTTGGGCTTGAATTTCTTCTTTACTATAATTGATACATCTTGCATGGTCTACTGGTTAGGATAGCTGGCTCCCACTTAGTTGGCCCGAGTTCGATACCCGGTATGGGCAATTTTTACTTATGATGATTTGTTAAGGCATATAAGTGAAATAAATTTGTGTTAAGTATATGTTGCATCATCATCTATATAATGATTTCTTATAATACTTCAGTTACTATGGGATACAGTTCATTCTTTAATGTAAAAACCTCTAGAGCAAGGTTCTCTTATATATTGAATCAAATAGACTGATGTTCACTAAGATTCTATGACTTTTAGGGGTTGTTTTACCCTTTTTTCAAAAATAAAGCAAATTTTATCAGGCTCACACAAATGAGTAAGACTAAACTTGACGAAACTAATATATTTAAAATCAGTATAAAAATCAGATTCTTTTGATGTATCTATTGGTACCAGAATTCCATTTTTTAGAGTTTCGGTTACCATTGAGCCGGGTCGCTCTTACTATACAGTTTGTTACCACGAACTATTTGCTTATAAATTTGATTAACGACTTCCTGGTGCAAGTGGCTCGGATGATCGGCCGTTAACCGAATGATAGGTGGTTCAAGGCCACCCGTGGGTGATTCTTTTAGTTTGTAATACAGCTATCAATAAAATCATGATACCGATAATACTTATAAAATCCCAATTACAGTATCGATCCTTTATGTAACTTAATGTAATCTCCTTTGGAACAGTAAGAGATGAACTTCAAAGAATCAGGCAGCTAACATAGCTCAATATATGCAATGGTTTGTTCTTCTAATGATCATTTTTTAGTATATTTTTTTGGCTCAACTTCTAAAGTGCGTATTTCCGTAGAAGAGAAACTAAATTTTTTATTTTATTTTAGTTTTCAGTATCGCTAATGTTATTATGTAAACTGCGAAAATATTTATGGTGTCTGAGGAATAATATTAATTTCTTAATAACTTTTTTTTCAATAGTTTTATTCTTTAATTTTTTTTTATCAAAAAACCTTACTAGGTTGCAAGCTACCGCTGCAATCCGGATAATTTAATTAAAACTATATTTGCTACTAAATCTAAATGGAAGTTCTTGGGCCTCAACGATAAATACTATCAAATATGTACTTGTATTTCACCTACTCTTAGAATTGCTTACCATATGAACGTTTCATGGTGTAATGGTTAGCCCTTAGGATCCAAGTTCAAACCTCGATGAAGCCTTTTTGTAATTAAGGAATATAATTAGAATAATTATCTGTATAATAATTTCTTTTATTACTTCGTTTACTATGGGCTACAGTTCGTCCCTTAATGTAATGGACACGATGAACCAGTCGCAATTTGTTGTTTGTCTCCATGTGGTCAAAGAGCTTTTCTACCTTACGCTTCCATTGTGCAAGACTCTTCAGACAGTTGACTGTGATTTGGCAGCTGCATGCAGGCACACGGAAACTGTCCTTTCAAAAACAAATGAAATGCGAGGAAATACTGCTACTGCTTTAACGTCTATTTTCGACGAAGCTCAGCGTTTTATCCATTAACTTAGGACTGGAGATGAATCGTCCAAGGACGAGGTGGCAGGAGTTAGCATGCAGACGATCCAGACCTTCTCAACAACTATAGAACCTCGCTCTTTATTCATATCGATTATCAAGCTAATATATTTTCTTTGTTATTCAAGCCGCAGGGCGGTAAGTTTCCTTTATAGGGGTTTCAGATAAGGCGGTTCTAATGGTGTACTTTTCCATACATCCGCAATTCAGGCAAAAGTAAGGACCATCTTACTTGCATTACTACATTTCTACTTACATTTAATTGGTTTAAAAGAATGTTTGTGTGGCTAAGTCAGTAGGTGTACTTAAATATTTTTTCCGCTTTTATGAACAATTTTAAACTGGTAAAAAAGGTTAGATTTAAAAATTTTTAGTGACCAAAATATATTTCAATCAATCTTAAGTGCATTAGAAAGAGCAACCACTGGTAATTGACCCAAAGAAATATTTAAGGTGATTAAAAATATTTATTGCCTGAAAAGTTGGCAAAACTAGAGAAAGGGCTCCTCAAGAATTAATAGCTTAAAAATCTCTACTTTAAACACTGCAAAACACATTTGTTTTAAATGGAAAGTCAGAATGGCCTGGAAAACTATTTAACACTAATCATGCTTTGATACCTTTGAATGATTGTCTAAATGATTTTAAAAATCACTGAAGATAACATGTTGTATGCAAACTGAACACCAATATGTAAGTAAATAAGGTGGCACTAGACTTTTAAGGTCCAAACCTGTACTACTGATTGCCATTTTGTGGCCATATAACCAGGAAGTGCAATGGGAAGCTAGGGACGAGTCATCCTATGCTTTTGCATACCCTTCTTGCTTAGCGTCCCCGGATTTCTCCAGGTACTCATTTAAAGCTGAGTCATCTATGACTGAGCTTACAGAGTCACATCACTGACCCATATTCCAAACCAAATAAACTGGTAATGCCAGGAATTAAACCTGTGTCCCTTGGAATTCCATTAATATTGCTTGCCTCCAGGAAACTCATTTAACCCAAAATCAACAAATTAAGTCTCTGGGATATACTATCCTGAGAAAGGATAGATCTTCAGAGAGAAAAGGTGGAGGTGTAGCTTTAGTTAATAGTTAATAATACTATAAAATTTTGTGGTATCAATTTTCTAGATTTTGAAAATGATGTTGATGTAATTGGTATAAGTGTTTGGCTGAGTAATTTAAAAACCTAGATAACCCTGAGTCTTATAGGCCCATAATGATTACACCTGTGATGGGGAAAATAATGGAGAAAATGATTTATCACAGACTCCTCTGGTTGGTTCAGAAAAATAAAATGATCCCACACACTCAAACTGGATTCAGGAAATACCACTCCTCAACAGATGCTTTAATTTTGCTAACAAATGCAATAAATGAATCTTTCTCAAAAAATAATATCCTAGTGGCAGCTTTCCTAGATTTTGAAGGAGTATATGACAATGTGAACCACCAAATCCTTTTAAATAAACTTGCAAACCTTGGAGTACCTCCAAAGCTAGTATCCTTTATTAAATCCTTCATAGAAGTGCGAAGTTTCATTGTTTGTGTTGGTTCAGCCTCTTCACCCCAAAAGACAATATCCAAAGGCCAACCTCAGGGAGCAGTCCTCAGTTGCCGCCTATTTGCCCTATATATCTGGGACATGAGCCTACCCCACACGAATCTACAATATGCTGATGATCCGGTGCTATGGTCATCTGGCAACACCTTTCAGATAGCTCAGTCAAATCTGCAAAAGTCACTTTTCCAGTTTGAAAAATTTTCTCAACATTCAGATTTACCCATTGCACCCACCAAGTCAAAAATAATCCAATTTCACAGGAAGCGAAACCATGTTAATAAGAAACTAACTCTAAATAAAACAACTATTCCAGAAGATAATAATATTAAGTACCTAGGTCTCATGCTTGACCAAAAACTTAATTTCCACCTCCACATTTCAAACACAATAAAAAATGTTATAGAAAAGCAAATATACTAAAAAGACTTCTTTCCACACCCTGGGGTTGTAAGGAAAAAACCTTACTCCAGTTTTATAAATCACATATAAGACCCCATATTGACTATGGGCTCATTGTCTATGGTACATGTGCAAAGACCCAGATGCAAAAAATTGAAACAACACAAAATGATATAATACATCTCATATTCGGTCTTAGGAGACCCACAAGCACCAAGTTTCTGCTTATGGAGAGTGGATTAACAACAATAAGGGAGAGACGTAGCTTTCTCTTGATAAAACATCTTACAAAAATTGAATCAAATAGCTCACACACATTACATAATTGGTTAAGAAATCCAGCCATGTATATAGGTATTGCAGATGAGTATGCCAATATTCAAAAGAAGTTCCCTGTACCAGCAAAGTCTATTGCACCTACTTTCCCCCAATCCCCTCCATGGAATTGGTCATTTCCCATAATAAATACTGAATTTTCAAAATTAATAAAGATTTAACCCCCATTGCTTTTGTCCAGAAAAATTTGCAGAACTTAATACAATTACCAATAAAAATCACTTCCAAATATTTGTTGATGGGTCAAAAATGAATGAGAAGGTTGCAAGTGGTGTTTTCCTTCCTCACCTGAAAATTGCAATGGGCAAGAGATTATTTAAAAATTTATCTATAATGTCTGCTGAGTTAAATGCTATAATCATGGCATTAGAACACCTTCAGCAAAACCAATCTTTGATTGAAAATTCGAATAATATTATCATCTATTCCGACTCTTTATCAAGCCTTGAGTTGCTGGCCTCAGCTCCTCAATATAAGTTGGACATTGACACTAATCATTGTCACAGTATTATTGATAATCTTGCTTCAAGTGGCATAAAAACTTACTTTCAGTACATTCCTAGCCACTCTGGCATAAGTGGTAATCATCAGGTTGATGAAATAGCAAAAAATGCTATAAATATTGACCAGCCAAGTGGGGGGCCAATCCCAATTAGAGATATTTACTGATGGAGGCTATCAGATATTAATTTTAATAAGATTAATCCTATCCTTTCCCCCTTTCCAAATAAGTATCTTTCTAAAATTTATCATAGAATTCGTTCTGGAACAAATGGACTAAATTTCCTTGCATTCTCATATAACCTTTCTAATTCAAGTGGTTCAATTCCCCTATCCCCTCTTTGCAGGCATTGTAATATGAATAATGAAACAATTGACCATTGCCTATTTGAATGTAATATGCTGACGTCTGCACAACATACCTTGCTTTCTAAACTGTTAAAATACTTTAAACACCACAAAATCCCACTATCAGCCAAGATCATAGCCAAATATACCTGCACAAAGAGCATAGAAATGGACATCTATCATCTTATATTTGAACTCCTAGAGTCAAAAGATCTGCTGAAAGATATCTGAATATATATAATAAATATGAGGCAATCAAGCCAGTAGCTCTGTAGCCCACACAGTGAAGTAAAAGGAAAAGGGCTAAATAGTTTTACTGAAAAGCCCCCTTGCTGTTAAATAGAAGAAGAAGAAGAAGTTGTTGTTTTTCAAATATTTGCAAAGCAGTTCAACACATATACTTATTTGATGAAATGACAAAATTAAAAAACCCATCCCCCAGTTAAAAATAACTTGAGTCACTGATAGCAAATATTATATTTCTCTAAAGAATTCTGTAAAAAGCTCATTTATCAAACAGTTCGTGGTAAAAAAAATATAATAAGAGTGAATTGTCTCAATAGTAACCAAAACTTCCAAAGTTCATAACTTGCAGCCCTTCCCCCAGGGACTGTGGGGGATTAAGTCATTCTCAAAGAAATATTCATTATATTTTTGACCATGCTGAACAAAATGGCACTCTCAAAATTTTGATCGGATGACTTAGGGAAAAAATGAGTGTGCGAGGGGGCCTAGTTGCCCACCATTTTTTTGTCATTTAAAAAGGGCACTAGACCTTTTAATTTCCGTTCGAATGATCCCTCCTGCAATATTCTAGGACTACTGGGCCATTACGATCACCCATGGGGAAAAGAAAAACAAAAAAACATGCATCCATGATTTTTCAAAAAATACAAAATTCCACATTTTTTTAAATAGGAGCTGGAAACTTCTGCATTAAGGTTCCCTGATACGCTGAATCTGATTGTGTAATTTTCATTACGATTCCATGATTTTTAATGGGTGCTTCCCCCTTATTTCGAAAATTAGGCAAATTTTCTCAGGCTTGTAACTTTGGAAAGATAAGGCCAAACTTGATAAACCTTACATATTTCAATTCAAAATAAAAAACCAATTCTTCTGATGTATCTGTTGGTATCGAAATTCCATTTTTAGAGTTTTGGTTACTATTGACCTGTGTGGCTCCTTATTTACAGTTTGTTACTACAAACTGTTTGAAACTGAAAAAAATATTTATGGTATCTTTTGACAAAAAATTTTGATTTTATATTTGGGCTTGTGTCACATTAAAAGATAATCATTGGAATAACAATTATATAGAGGACCTGTATTGTTCTGTGTAAATTTTATATTTAAAGTCAATATATTAAGAGTTAGAAAAATTTATAAATAGATCAAAAGAATAAAGTATTCTCTGCCATGAAGCATTGGAAATATTATAAATATCAACAGTAAATGTGTTATATTCCTGACACATACATCTCTTAAACACCTATTATGAAAAACATAAAACATGACCTAAAACTGACATTCTTAACATGCAGAAAAAGCTAAAAAATGGAATAGGTGATAGGTCTAGATAACATCTGAAACCACATCCACCATAGTCTACATGACAAAACAAAGGAAACAAGATACTTACAATATATTTCTTGCACAAGGGATATACAGCATTGATTTATAAAAAAAAATTTGTTTCCTTTGTTCTAGGATGGCCTAGAACCATAGATTGTGAGGGAAGTTCCATATATATTTGGCAACTACCACTAGGACTTGTATTTTGACTTGCATTTGTCTCTCAAGGCACTTTTGTTTGGAAATAATTGATCTTAAAAAGACAATATTTACATACGACTTTTTACCTTGCATTTTTGTTTTAGAATAATCACAGTCTGGGAACTGGGAGTGGGGCAAGTGCTCCTTCCCAGTCCAATAACAGTTTATGCACCTCATGAGAAGGGGGGATGCCAATTACTAACTATTGGGATGTTTGCTTCACAGTTTTCTTTGAATGCCCACCTCTTTTCCTCAATCTTCTCATTATATACCTCTAAATTACCTTAAAAGATGTAAATTAAATAAAATTGAAGCACTAATCACTTATTTTCTATCCTTAATAGTTTATCTTTAAATCACCCTATAGAATATATTTCTGAAAGAGTACTAGCCTTGGTATACATGCATTTATACCTTTAAAATATAATAAATGAAACTTTCAATATTTTCAGAAACCTCGGGTTAGTTTTCTGTAAAACCAAGCTAATCCTTAAGGATAAATGAACGAAATTTCCAAGCAGCAGCAGCAGCGGGATTTCGGACCTTTCTTGACAGTAAATGTCACTTAGGTCCTCATTCAATGGTTTCTCAAAATATCACTTTAGAAAGTTGAAAAGGGAAGTAAGGGGTGAATTGTCACTATAATTTTACACTGCACTTATATTCAAGATGCAACCAAATTTTAGTAACTAGCTGGACTATATCTTTTTATCTGCTCCTATGTCTTGTAAAAACTGCACTACTAGTCAACAAATTTGCGTATTAAATTTTGTCATCAAAATTGTCATCCACATTCTTATATGTGGTTGTAGCCAAGTTTCCTGGATACAGATTATATCAATAGTATTTTTCTGGCAGTGGTCAAGAATAATATGACATTATTTTAGGGACCATGATGCATATCTAATGAAGCATTACTAAGCAGACAAACACTTGAAATCTTTTGTCGATTAAGGGAGCCTAAATTTAATTCTTCTACCAGCTTACAGAGCTTTTCAATACGAAGTGGTAGGCTTAGGCTTGAGAAATTCATAAGATCTGGGCTGCATAATAGGCCAATTACTAACTTTTCAGCTGCTTCTGTTTTTGAAGATTTTACAAGTCTGTCTGTGATCTGGCTTTGTGAGGTGTGATTGATCTGATAGTGATGTAGCCTCCTCTTGTTTATTGCATCAGCATAGCTTTTGTAAGCTACCTGTGCCATACGGAACCCAGTTTGATATTTTTCAGCTACTTGGAGGATTCTTTGGTTTTGCTGCCTTACTGGGCACCAATTGGATGCTGATGAGTCACTTCCACCACAATTGGCACACATGTATGCTTTTGGTCTGATTTCAGGGTCTATTGTTTTAAGTGGGCACTGGTTTGACGGGTGTTTCTCTGAGCACCTCAAACATATTGACTCTTTAGCTCTACATTCTTTTTGAGTGTGTCCATATTTCTGGCACTTGTGACACTGGAGGACTCTTCGATAGTATTGGTATACCTCCTTCTTTCTTCCAAAGCACCAGATATTTGGTGGTAGGGTCCTACCCTCAAAAATAATTAATACTGCAAGGCTGTCTTCAAGTTTTTTAGATTCCTTATTGTATCTTTTCTGTCTTATAGCATCTTTCACAGTTATTGGGGTATGTAGGCTCTCCTTGATTTCCTCTATGGATAAGTTAAGAGAGATACCTTTAATTATTCCTCTTACTATAGGTTGAATTCTTTTTGTCTTTATGGTGATGTTGCAGAGTGTGCTGGTAGATAAAATCTTTACAGCCTCATCTTCACCTTGTAGATATAAAAACATGTTCCTTCTTTCTTTCTTAACTTCAAGCTCAAATTTGGAATTCTTCAATATTGTTTGGATTGATTTTGCAATTTCATAATCAGGAGTGAAGTTTTTTCCACTTTCCTCTATGATAATTTCTAATAACACTTTATAATGTTCTTGTTCTGGGATGATGCTCTGTGTATCTTTGTTGATGTAATTTGCTTGAGGTGTTGCGGATTTTCTTTGCTTACACTTTGCAGCTGAACCTGCTTCACTGTCTGGGGACAAGTCTCTCCTTTTCGTGCCAATGTTGGGATTCTGCCCTAGTCTTGGTAATGCTAATCCATTTTCATGCACAGCAATTCCTTCTATTTCCAATGGATTTCCAGCTGTTCTGAGCTCTTCATCACTGTCATGAGAGGGTAAAGCTGGATAGCACTCTTCATTGAGCACAGAATATCTGTTTGTTGTTGGAATGGTGTAGTTAGAATAATTGGGAGGTAAAACATAACTATGAGGGACAGAGCTAGGGATATGACTTGTAGTTACACTTGTTTGAGTTGAGCTCCTTTGAATACAGCTGGATTAAAAATTCTTACTCTTTTTCGATTGGGGAGGATACCAACTATAGGTTGATTGTAAGTAGGGTGAACATTTTGGGTGGGACCAGGTAAAACCTGGTCAGGTAGCTGAAACATTCAGCTAAAATCACAAATGTCAATTTTTATTTAATAAATAGTCAAAATTTGTTTTTTAATCCAAACAATCACCAATACTCACAAGAAAATTGTAACTTGAAGAAAAAGATCTTTTATCCAACCGGTTTAATCTTTTCTTCCTCCCGAAATTTCCAATTCTCAGCTTTAAGAATATTTGAATTAAGCGCTTCTTTCTTTTGATCCGACGAAGATCTGCCCCTTTCCCAGCGGATAAAAATTTAGCCGGCCCGCGGACGACGTAGGTAGGTAGAAAAAAAAAAACGACTACAGAGATCCGACGGACCAAAGAAAGCGATATCTATATCCAAAGTAGTCGGCGCGTGGGTTCGCTGAGACAAGAAAAAACACAGCTATGGTTTGCCCCCCCCCCTCCACAATTCAACTTTTGGTCACTACTATTGCTGTTATTAATGTAGAATTTAAGCACTGTCAATGGTTTTTTTTTCTAAGTTTAGGAAATTCATTTTCAGATCTTTGGAACCTCATAAATTGTGATTGAGCAAAGTTTTGAAGCTGAAAAAAGTTTCTTGTACTTCATTTAAGCAGTGATCTGTTTTGCTAGGTTTCATGGTAAATTTGTAGGTGGTGCAATAATTTAGCTAGGATGAAAGTAAAAACAGTATTGATGCCTTTTTTATGCTCTTTCATAATTCAATAATTGCTTCTGGGGCTAATTGCATCATCAGCCCTTAGACGGGCCCCAAAGGTCTTTTGTATGAGTTATGAAAGAGCATAAAAAGGGATCAAATGATATTTTCACTTTCCCTCTAGCTAAATTATAATTTTAAAAGTTTAATGTATTTTTAGACATCACTGTGGATATATGTAGGTATAATTGTCCTTTACTTAGTGTCAGCTTTATCATATGATCGAGTCTTTATGTACTAACTACATCCAACGACTATGACGTCATTGAACAATATTATACATAAAAAATTAAGTTTTTCGTAAGACATTAACATTATTTAAAAAAATAAGTACAAATAGCATTAGATCTAGAGATTTCCTTTTAAATGAACCATTAAACAACTCTCTATGATGTTCCAGTGCCAAGCTATCTGTGAAAAAGAATAAGAAAGAAAAAAAGATGCCGTTTATTTAGAATAACGAGGTTAAAGTCAATTTTCTTGATTTTCAAGCCAATATATTTTCCTTGCTGTTCAAGCCAAATGATACCGAGTTTCCTATACAGGGGTTTCAGACATAGTGGTTCTGATAGTGTACTCTTTGTTTTGATATGAATTTTTTCTTAGGAGTTATTGGTTTTTACATATCTTAACATTGGATTTGATCGTTTCTTACTAGGTTCCAAGCTACCACTGCAATCAAATTAATATAATTACACCCGATAAAATTGCGTAACGAGTCACCTTAAGCGAAAGAAAATCCAAACTTATTTTTAAAGTTTCAGGTATTTTTCTGGTTTGAATTAAAAAATTAGAATTATTGTTCAGACATCATAAATATTTTTGCAGTTTGCAGTTAAATGAAGTTATTTTATTTAAAATTTTCAGGAACTATTCTAGATTCAGTTAACAAATAATTTTCTTTTGAAAACACCTCAAAAATTACTGCACTTTACATATACATGGACAACTATATTCAAAAACCGTGTTAACAAACACCATTTATGATGAACTATATCGGTCCTTTATGCAACTTACTATTACTGATTAGGCATCATAAATATTTTTGCAGTTTACATAATAATTTTAGCGATTAGGCCAAAAAAGAAAATTTTGGTTCCAGGAGTTTCGGTTACTATTGAGACAAGTAGCTATTTTTACTATAGAGTTCATTACCATGAACTGTTTGATTGCTTCAAAATTCAAATATCTTTGAAAAGACTGCAGTATGAAAATACATCAAAAATGCAATTTTTTTGACAAATTAATTCTACTTTAAAAAGTATTTTATTTTTAATTACAAAAGTGACAAGATGTTGCAATTTCCTTTAAAATGAGCTATTATACAGCTCTCTATGATTTTCCAGCGCCCAGCTAGCTGAGCAAGAAAAAAAAGCGGAAAGAAAAAAATATCCCGTTTGTGGAGAATAACGTGGTAAAAGTCAATTTTCTTGATTTTCAAGCCAATATATTTTCTTTGTTATTTAAGCCAAAGGGCGGTAAGTTTCCTTTATAGAGGATTCGGACAAGGCGGTTCTAATGGTGTACTTTTTGTTTTGATCTGACTATTTTTTTAGGAGTTGGGGGTTTTATATTTCTTAACATTGGAGGTGATCGTCTCTTACTAGGTTGCTAGCTACCGCTGCATCCCGGATACTAGCTAAATTATAGTGCCACCTAGAAATTTACCTTTTGATTTAATGATGACAAAATAATTTTTCACCAAAAAGGCAGATAAAAGGTGAGAATCTTGTTACTACTCTCACATTGTGTCATGCCGTAGTAAACTAGGAGCAGCCTATGTAGCATTCCGCTTAATTCCCGCTTAATACTTGTGCTTAATTCCCCGTTGTGCCTATCCCATGCTTGTGCTTTTAATGCTTGTGCTATGCTTCGATATTGCTTTTCTTTGTAGGTAGCCTGGTTCAATAAACCGTTATACTAGAAAAGTATTACATGTTGTCAGAAGTGGGATCCTACGTGTCAGAAGCGTCTCTTACTAGGTTGCTAGCTACCGCTGAAACCCGGATTTTTAGGAGTTAGGGGTTTTTATATTTCTTTGATATTGTTTTGATCTAATTTCTATTTTAGGAGCTATGGGTTTTTATATTTCTTAACATTGGACGTGATCGTCTCTTACTAGGTTGCTAGCTACCGCTGCAACCCGGATGTAATGTAGCTACCCCTGGAGCCTCCGTATATCAGTTACTATTGGTGAGAGATCATTCTTTACTGTAAAAAACAATGGTAAACATAACCGCTTGTCATGAGGGCTATCGGGGTTCGATTTCCCGTTGTAGGGAATTTTTAATTTGTTTACTTTAAATATAACTTTAAAAGCCTACACTATAGTTGAGCGACCTATACCAGTTAGTATAGGCAAGAGTTTGATCTTTATTATAATTATGTTTTAGTTAACATGGGCAAGGTGTCGTTCTTTATTGTATTTTATGTTCCTTAACATTTGACGTGATCGTCTCTTACTAGGTTGCTAGCTACCGCTGCAACCCGGATTGTAGTTCAATTACTATAGGCTATAGTTGGTTCTTTACTATAATTTTGACATGACTTTTTTTTAGGAGTTAGGGGTTTTTATATTTCTTAACATTGGACGTGATCGTCTCTTACTAGGTTGCTAGCTACTGCTGCAACCCGGACTAAATAAGTCTAATTATTAAGTATAGTTAAGTTGCCTATACATGTTAATATAGGCAAGAGTTCGTTCTTTATTATAATTTAAACAAAATTAGATGAAATTATTTAGCTAATTTGACAAGAAATAGTAGGTAACTAAGGGCAAGAGTTCGTTCTTTACTATATAACAACCAGGATGACGTCAGTTACAACTTGGAATTCGTTTTATGCTATATCATTACAAACAGGAAAAAGCCTACGGCTTTTTTTTCTTTGAAATAGTAAGAGACGAACCACAAGTAACTACCCCTGGAACCACCATACATCAGTTACTATAGTTGAGCGATCGTTCTTTACTGTAATGGAAAAAAAAAAAAGAAAAAAAAAAAAAAAATAAAAAAATATCCCGTTTAGGCAGAATGTTGTAGTAGCTGCCACTTTTCTTGATTTTCAAGCCAATATATTTCCCTTGCTGTTCAAGCCAAGGGACAGAAATTTTACTATGCAGGGGTTTCGGACAAGGCGGTTCTAATGGTGTACTTTTTGTTTTGATCTGACTCTTTTTTTAAGAACTATGGGTTTTTATATTTCTTAACATTGGACGTGATCGTCTCTTACTAAGTTGCTAGCTACCGCTGCAACCCGGATTGCTAGCTACCGCTGCAACCCGGATACTGTAAATTTGTTATTTCAGTGATCGTCTTAAAATGTACTTACTGTAACGTCAATATAATGAATAGTAAATTGCTCATTTTTGGCTTTGAAGACTCTTCGAGTAATGCGATATAATTCTTCAATCGTGTCGCATCCTATGACACATGCTTTTCCATTATCATTTTGCAATGGTGCTCCTCTGGGTCCGCATGAGTGAGAATCTGTAAAATAGTATTTTTCATCATAATGCATAAGACCCAGTGATTTAGAGTATGCAACTATTATTCCAGCATTATGTTCTCTAAATAATTTTTTTAAAGCCACCAATAATGTAATTCCTAATTCTCCATTATTTATAGAATCCAATAAGCTTCCGCTGCACAACCAATTATCGTCATAATTTAGGGAAAATACTGCGTCATACATTAGAAAATCGTCCTTGATGACATCTAAATTTTTCAATACCAAATATCCACTAGGAGGAATCGGAAAAACTCTTGGATTTCTATTATTATTACTTTCACGTATGAGAGCATAAATAGTATCCCCTTCAATCATGTTTCTGTTCAGAATATTTTTATTCCATTGCCTTGGAGGTATAATAGCAGCTCGGACAATATTTGCGAGTACCATGGCAAAGCATTGGCTGCCTGCGTATCCAGATAGAAATATATTATCTTCTGCTTGATTCCAGTCAGCATGTATAATTTTTGATACCTTTCTATTACTGTCAAGAGTAACATATGCACTTGCTGGTGCATTTGCATTATTAGCATTATTGTGTTGTTCTTGACGATCTTGTGCCGGTTGAATGAAACGAAATATATCATTGTGATCAAGTTTCGCATTAATATTTAATTTTTTCTCTTTTGTTGACACCACCGGTCCGACACTAGTTATCCTTTTCTTATTTTTGGGATAAATTTCTATTAATAAGGGTTCTTCAACTGAAGGGCTTCTCATTCTTTTTCTGGGACCTCCAACAATGGAAATTTTTTTTCCTTGAGTCTGTTGTCCCTTAGATTTTACTTCATTTGTCATACATACTTCATCTGGTGTACCTCTGAGCTGCCTTTCTGGGAACTCAAACAATGGAAGATCTGTTCTATAAATTTGTCTCAAACGGTTGTACTCAATTAAAGCATCAACATCGCAATAAATCTTTGTCTTATCAAATTCTACTAGATGTAAACCTGCACTAGTGGTCACACGGGAAAGAGCAACATACAACATACCTGGACCGAAGCAACAATTACCTGCGTCAACAATTGCACACTGTAAACTTAGTCCTTGGGACTGGTGTATTGTAATGGCAAAGGCCAGTTGAAGAGGAAACTGTCTTCGCGTAAAAAAGACTTGCTTCAAAACTTCAAAGCGCACGGTTTCTCTGCCAATTTCAACTGGAAGTTCCAGTCCATCAAATTTTACAAAAACTCCAATTATTTCTCCGTTTGGTAGCAACTTGAAGCTTGTTACTGTTCCCATTGATCCATTTACTAGCCACTTAGCAACACAAATATTTCTTTGGAGCATTACACGTGCACCTACTGCAAGTAACAAGCTCATGAAAGAACCGGCTGTTCTTTTTTGTCGTTGCCAAAGTTTAAAACAGTGTTTGCTGCTTTCTGTTCGATTCGTTTGTCGTCAACAACTGAAGAGAGTCGATCAACTGCAGAAAGTTTAACGTAGTCTGAGCAGCTTTTTTTAAGAAGTAAATCGTTAACTACCATACAATTTTCATTGGTGGGCCTAAGAATGACAGGTCTATTTCCCTCTTCATACAATTTTGAGTAAAGATCTATTATCTCGTCATTTGAAGCTCTGTAGGAGTTCCCAATTTTTCTCTTGTAAAGACTATTCAAATTTTCACCAGTGCAAAACCCCTGTCTAATTTCAGCAAGTGTATTAGAATAACTCTTATCCATCTTTTGTCTCCCATTTATGCTTAGTTCCTCATACTCAAATAGATGCCAGAGGTTAAAAGTACCAACTGATCCGATCCTGTTTTTTACCTCTAGTCGTGTGAGAGGCATATAAGGAGGATTACCACTTACTGGTCTTAATTGAAGAAAATCTCCCAAAAATACGCAATTAGCATTACCCATTGGCAAATCAACTGCCAATATTTCTGATAGTCTTAAATGAATGTAGGTTAAAAGAAGAGAAGAAACCATACTAATTTCATCAATAATAAAAAGTCTTGTCTCCTTAAGTGTCTTTCTCAAAGTAAGAAGTTTTTCAGTGGAGAGAGGTGTGTATTCTGTGGTGTTTTCCTGATCAATAGCTAAACTTAAACAACAATGTATTGTTAAACCATTTATGCTATGTGCAGCAATACCAGTAAGTGCCATAACTACAACGGGACAATCTTCATTCTTGAACTTGTTGCAAAGTAGTCTTCTCACGACACTGATAACCCTAGATTTTCCTGTACCCCCACATCCAGATACAATCAACTTCAAAGATGTTGCACCATTGCACTTGGTAACTGAGTCTAAAAAATGTCAACAACTCTCTTTTGATCAATATTGAGCGACTCATAATCATTTTTCAGCCTGTCTTTGGTGTCACCATTTAAAATCTGTTTTTTTGCGTCTAACAAATCCTCCATAGCATCTGCTGCTCTGTCAATGACTCCTCCCTGAATTGCATTTTCTGGGTCATCTTCAATGTTTTCATAAATATTTTCTGCCTTCTGAATTTCTTTTGCACGTTCTCGGACCCTTTCTTCAAATTCTATATCACTTTTCCTCTTAACAACAAATTTTTCGTGGTAAGCTACCATGTCGGGATAGTTTACACATTCAACACAGTAGGTTTTGTAGTTGCTATTTCCACTGACTACTAGTTCATTTTCATTTCTCCAAGGTTTAAACAATTTTAAAAGATATCCATAGTAAGCATTTTTCTTCTCGTCAGTTTCAAATGGGCTTACCTCTCTGTGCTGTATGATATACGGTTCAAAAAGCCTTTTTCTGAAGTAGAAGGACCCGTCAGTTAACATCATATTATCATCAGTACCATTACGCTCCCGTTCATACCAAGACAATAACTGAAAAAGACTGATATTTTCCATATGTTCCGGTCTTTTAGGGTAGATATCAATAACCCAGTGGGCAATGTACAAATCACTACTCTGTGAATCGTTTTTAGCAAGCTTCTCAAGCTCCTCATACCTCCTCAGTGTCCTCTTCACCTTGCTCTTTTTCGCAAGGTCAATATATCTAAATTGCCTAGAAATACAATACAATTTAGTACCAAGAAGCCTATCAGCAGCTTCAACTGCTCCAACTTGACGGGTTCTTATGGACTTTAACAAGTAGGACATAGTTCGTTGACCAAGACTTTTGCATGCATAATTTACTTCCTCCCACATTGCTTCTATTTCAACACTCTCTGCTTTTGTCATGTAATCGGTAATGTAATACGGTAATTTAGAGCCCAAATGTCCAATATATTGAACATCAATGTTTGCTTGATTAGCAATAAGTAACGCAGGAGAATAGTCATTTATATAACGCTCGTCATCTCTTCGAAGCAGATGATATATTCTTTTTCTTGGCTTTTTACGGTTTGTACCATGAGCCAAGCAGTCAAGGATGTCAAATAATTCTGTTCGTTCCTTTGTAGGACGAGGAAAGCCAAACTTACAATACGTAACCCATCTTCCTCTTTTTCTCTTATACTTTCTTTGACAGTATGTATTACAGCGGTGCACTTGATGGTCTTACTAGTCAATCTATTTGGTATTTCACAAGTAATAATACTATTGATATACTGAATCACTTCAGACGCTGTTGATTTCCCAATAATAGGAGCATCTTCAATCCACAACACACAGTGTACATGAGACGCACCTCGTTTCTGATACTCGATACGCCAGAAATGATCCTTAATTTTACCAAACAAAGGATTTGTCTTTGAACAAATTAGCTCATTAAATATAGGTGTCCATTTTTGGTCAAAGTGCACGGAAACTGCAATTGGATCTAGACACGTCAACTCTGCTGGGGTCATTTTTGCCACACCAGGTAAGTTCTTATGGACAGTCCGTAAATAGTCAATAAATTCAGGAGAGTACCACTCAGCACATGAAACTGTCAGAAACAAAGTAGGTGGACCCAATAGCTCAATCATTGACTTTACTTTATAGGAAAGAGATTGAAAATACTGCTGAGATCCTCTGATTTTTGATTGAACAGAAAACAAAGTCGCTTCCATCTCTCCATCACGGGAATGAAGCCTGTCTATAAATTGACGAGCATTTTGATTTGGTTTAACAGTCCGCAACATATGACCAACGCTATTACACATGTAAGAGAATTCTTGCAATTGGAAGCTGTGAAAAAGAAACTGTTTGTCAAGACGAAACTTAGTATGTCTGCTAAGAAGCCTTGATTTAAAATATTCTGCATTCCTAATCCGAAATGGTCTTGCCTTGTCCCGCAAGCCATATTTGCCTTTCGGGAAAAGATTTGGAAACACTTTTAGATCAAGTTCTTCCTGAAATAAGTCTTCGCTCTCACCTTTTAGTTTCTTGATTTGAAATTGGTCAGTACCAAGATCTTTCATTTGCTTAAAATCTTCAATAAAGTCTTTTGGAACCACTGAATTGAGAGGCTGGACAGAAAAATGTTCAACCAATGTAGATTTTGCGCTTTCTGTCAGTTTCTGAAGGATTGCAGCTTCCGGTATTTCAGGTAAATTATCAACACCAACCACTTTTTCAGCAAGACGGGCTTCAAGTATATTTTTTAAATCTTCAAGGGTGTATGCATGTATTGTTTTATAGAGACTGTTGTTCTCTCTTAACCACAACAGTGCTTCATGGACTTTTCTCAGATCTATTAGTGCAGTCCAAACATTCTTGTTGTAAGTAGGCTGACCATTGACAATGACTACAAAACTATCAATGTGAAGAAGTTTTTCGGGCTGAATATCTGCATTTGCTTGCACATCAACAGGTAGATATACTATTCTCCCCTTAAGAGCGTCAACAAGTTCTGTTCAAGGTCTCTTCAATGCAGTTACTTGCCCTAATCTGACGATCGTAAGACAAGGCATTACAAATCGAATCATTGCCATTTCAAAATTATTTAAACAGTTTATACATTCCGGTGTACAGTCTATATGAAGGTTATTTAATACTGATCTGACATTCTCCTGACTTTTCAACATTTTCCCAGCACAGTAATCACAGACAAAGAATGAATCTATGACATCCTCTTTCCAACCTGTCCATTGATTTAGTTGTTCTCTGTCATCTTTGGGTATGTCCTGTTGTAGGTGTTCTAAAATCGTGGCCATCATTACATCAAAACCTTTCTTATTTGAAAGGGATCTTAGACTCTTCAATTGGTATTTTGTCTTTATCTGCTCACAACTGTCACAATGCATTGTGGGGTATACATCCCTAATGTTAGCCACCTTGTCAAGGCTCTCACCAAATAATTTTATTATTGTATTTTCATCCACAGAAACTCTAATATTGCTATCACTGTAAATGAAGTCTTGACTATTATTACGACAGAGTCTACTTGACACTTCTTCTATGTAATGACTTAGTTCCTTGTACGAGCCCTCGACTTTTAGTAGATTAATATGTTGTATAATCTTACATTTTGATACTGCCTTATATACGCTATTAATGAAACAGTTCAAGACAGGAAAATGTGGAGCTAGTGCCCTTAGAGAACGCAAATAGCTCTGACATCCCTCATTTGGGTGACATAATTCAATATCCGTCGGATAGAGCTTGCAGATATCAGGGTGACATCGCCAAGTAACCTGCTGCCCAATTTTTGGTTTTGAATGATTACTCAGATTGTTATAGGTGACTTCAGCCATCATAATTTCCTTGTCAGATCTAGATTCAGAGCATTCTTCAATAGTTGTCTCGTACTTTTCAGGACAGTTTGTTCTACTACACAGAGAATTTTTTGCCAAATATTCAGTAGAACTAAAAGAACTGTTTAAAACACAGTTAGAAATACTTTTTTCTTGAGTCGGTGTTCCAGGAATTTGTTCTAAATCATTAGTTTTACAAACACATATACTAATAACCATAACAGGCTCGTTTTCGCCATAATTGAAAAATATTGCTTTTCCTTCGCTGTTGATAGGTATGCTTGTATATATGTTTTTATTGCTGCTACATAAACTGCAATTGCTCCTTCCAAAATTAATATACGAATTTTCAAAGAAGTACGCCTCCGTATATTCACTGTGTTGTCGAACATTTTCCATTGCATCTGTAAACTGTTCCGCAGTTGCCAATCCATACCTTGGAAGCTTTTCATTAAACTGACAACATTTCTTTTGGATATTACTATGAAGCTTTGCCAAGGAATTTCTAGCCGACTTTTCAACAGCATCCCCTCTTTCAAAGAGAATTTTAATCTGTAATTTTGAATACTTTTCGTGATCCCGATAAAACATGCGTAAAATGTTTCTCAATTTACAAAGATCCGCCTGCATTTTTGCCAT